>NW_027650179.1:0-144000 GCF_965287045.1 Carcharhinus amblyrhynchos | reverse complement strand
CTGTCTGGGACACAGGAAAACAAGTCTTACATCTGTCTGGGACACAGGAAAACAAGTCTTACATCTGTCTGGGACACAGGAAAACAAGTCTTACATCTGTCTGGGACACAGGAAAACAAGTCTTACATCTGTCTGGGACACAGGAAAACAAGCCTTACATCTGTCTGGGACGCACGAAAACAAGCCTTACATCTGTCTGGGACACACGAAAACAAGTCTTACATCTGTCTGGGACACACGAAAACAAGCCGAAAACAAGTCTTACAATACTTTTATATCGATCTCTAAGTATTACAGAGTTCATTAACCCATTCCCTACTGCACTCCCCACTTTTGGTCAGGGGCCAGGGCCCAGGCATGGCCCCATGACCAATTTAGAACCAGTTGTTACCGACATATGGGCCTAGCTCCTTTGTCAGGAGGTCTGCCCCCTCTGCCTGTACACTTGCACCCTGTATAACCCGGGCTGTTACTGTTTTACAACAAATATTCAATAATGTCATACAAACACAGCAAGCAGTAATAATTACAGTTAATACAATTAATCCACACATCAGCTATGAACCCTACGTCCCAAACCATTGCCCCAGCCAGCCCGAAGGGTTATAATCCTGATATTGGGTCTCTTATCTTTGCTACTTGTTTGATATGATCTGCCAAGTGAGTTATATTCTCCGAAGCATTTGAAACATACATACAACATTTGGAGCCAACGATAGCGCATGTTCCTCCTTGGGAGGCTAGCACATAATCGTGAGCCAGTTGGTTCTGTAAGGCAACGGTCTGGAGAGCTACGACCTCTGCTGATATCTCAGAGATGGCTGTACTTACTTCCTCGAACCCATCTTTAGTTTTTTTGCAATTCTCTCTAGGGTTGAGACCATACGTATAAGTTCCTGCGCTGCCTTTGCTGTTCCGTAGAATGGGTATGCTAGCATGAGGAATTGCTCTGTTCCACTAATGGCTCGCTTGGTCTTGAGCGAGTGTATCTCGGGTTGGTTCTGTAAGTCGGTGTAATGGTGAATATCGGGTACCACATATGCTAGATAACATGACCCCGACCATCCCCCGGAAGTCAAGGATAGACATTGTTTCTGCAGATAAAATAGGTGCCATTATAAGCAGTCATGCTGCTCACATAGGCGGAGGAGAAACTAACGGAGACATTGTCTGTGGGGCAGTGAATTGTGACCTGTTCTACCCGAGTCCAGGCGCTACTGGTAATGTTAATCTGCTGAATACAGTAGCTGTGGCCAACAGGTATGGAATCATTTCTTAGCAGGCAGATAGAACCTCTCTGCTGATTTTTCATAACAAAATGTGGAGGAGAGTCTGATCTATTATAGCGAGGCTGGTAATGGTTCTTAAAGGCTGATAGAGTGCACCCTCTGCCTCCCAACCCCAGAACAGCATCACTGTCACTGACATTGAAAGAACCTTGTATCATGGTTCCTGATGGGGATTTAACTGTCACTTTCCTTGTCCCGTCCTGGGTTCCATTCTGATTCAACATCCATTCTATCATTTCCGGGGTCAACAAAGGGAACAAAGGATATTCCCCCCTCGCTTCCGAGCGTGGGAATGTGTGAACAGACCCAGCACTTGCTCAAATTCAACGGTACTACATATAAGTAGGACATATACACGAATGTGTTTGTATGAAGGGGTCTAATTTCAGAGGATTGTTGATCCCACCAATACTCTCCCTCTGTGGCTGACAGGGCCAAGGTTGTGAGAAACAGCAGGAGAATCATCGTATTACTTAATTATAACCCGCGTGACCGTTATACAATGGTTCAAAGCTTCCCATTGACCCGATCACCCGCGCACAACTTCCCGGGAGCCCGATCAGCTTGCTTGGAGGTCAGCTGTCTCTGTGAATTGAGCACATTACATATTTTCAATTGGTGCTGGTTTATTCTTTCAATTGAGTCCAGTGTTTCCAGACACCCCTGTCTTGCATTTTTATGCAGGCACAGGTGTCGCCACTGATGTTAACCTCGCATGGGCCATTCCATTTGGGGGCAAACCCGAGTTTTCCAGACAATGTCTTTACTATAACCTTGCTGCCCGTCGGGGGTACCTCAGGGTCTGTTCTAGTTCAATTTACTCATCCCTGGTTAATTGGTTTTCCCTTAGTGTCTTTCACATACCCTTCAGTTGGGCGTTTAACTCTAAAACATATCCTCTAATTCTATCTGGTAGAGGGCCTACATCTGTCCCCCGGGTAATAATGGATTCGGGCAGTTACATGGTCCTTCCAGCCATTAACTCATATGGTGTCAGCCCTGTGGTTTGATTCATAGTAGCTCTGAGTTTCATTAATATGAGGGGCAATGCCTCAGTCCCTCTCCTTCCTGAGTCCCACATGGCCTTTGCCAGGAAGGTCTTAAGGTTTCTATTCATATGTTCCACCATTCCTGAACTTTGAGGGTGGTAGGGTGTGTGAAATCTCTGTTTTATCCCCATCAGTTGGCATGTAGTTTTTAACTACCTTCCCCATAAAGTATGTGCCTTGATCGCAGTCTATTTGCAAAGGAACCTCCCATCTTGGGATTACTTCCTCAGCCAATATCCTTGTCACAGTCATGGCTGAACAATGTTTATTGGGGAACGTTTCTACCCATTTGGTGAATTGATTGATTATCGCCAAACAGTCTGTTCTCCCGTGTGACTGCGGGAGGGGCCCTGTGAAGTCAATTTGTAGATGTTCCCATGGACCTTTAGGGTGAGGCTGGTGCCCCATCTTAACCTTTACAGGTTTCCCTGTGTTAAACTGGGCACAGGTTGTGCACCGATGACAATACCAGGCAATATCCCCATTCCCTTCCACCACCACTCCTTCCACCACTGGCTATCATGGCATCCCTTCCCATCATGATAATCCATATTGTAACTGCATCAGAGTTTGCTGGATACATTCGGACACTAACACTTTATAATTTAACCTCCATATACCCCTCTCATCAGGCATAGCTCCCTGAGCTTTCCACCTTGCACACTCTTCCCCAGGGGTGTCCTCATGTAGCTGTGAGATGTCTATCAGAGGTTCATTTTTAACCCAGGTGGCAGGCAGGGCTTGCACTTCTCCTGTTTCTAGGGCAGATTGTGGCCCTGTCAACCACCTGGTTAACAGGGCCTTAAAAATATGGCACTCCAGACTTTGCTTGTCTGGTTCTTTTTGGTGTGCCTTCACCTTCAACACTGCGGCTTCCGGTAGAAGCTCACTGGCCTCTAATAAGATTTCTATTATTTGGCCATGTCTAATTGGGGGGGCCTCCCATTGTGACGAATCCCCTTCTTCCCAAATGATCATATAGTCATGTACAATCCCAAATACATATCTACTGTCGGTGTAAATATTGACCCATTTCCCCACCACTTCAGTAAAAGCCTGGGTCAGGGCTACTAGCTCTGCCACTTGTGCTGACATTCTTCCTGCTTGGAACACTTGTAAGTCCGTGTTTAACACCGCCCATCCCGTTTGTGGTGATCTGTCTATATACTTCCGTGACCCATCCACAAACAGGGTCTCCTCCGGTGCCTCCAAGGGCACATCCTTTATTCTACTTTCCTCTGCTCCTTCATCTCCATTCCCACATGTATGTGGTTCCCTTTCACCGAACATTCCTTCGGTGGGATTCTCTCAATGTCTTGTAGGATGGTGATGCTGGGGGGAAGAAGTACTGCCTCCCACTTTGTCCTTTTCATATGTGAGACAGACTGTAATATTCCTGTATTTAACATTTCCACCAAGGTATGTTTGGTGTGCAAGACTATATTTCCCGTCATTACAATGGGCTCGCTGACTTTTACCCCGTGCCACGCAATCCAGCGCGGCTACACATTGGGGTAATCTGGTCACTACGGGGCCCTCCGCTGTAGAATAATATCCCTCTGGCCACTGTTTGTCCCCATGGGTTTGGGTCACTACCGCTGAATTAAACCCTCCTTTGTTATTGCAATAGATATGAAAATCTTTACTGGTGTGGGTAGCCCAAGTCCCGGGGCTGACATTAATCCTGCTTTGAGTTTGCTCTGTGCCTCTTCCTGTTCTGGTCCCCATTCCAACAGTTTCTAGAATGGGTTTCCCCCCTTTCACTCATCTTTGTATTGGCTCAGCCAATTTAGCAAACTCTGCTCATTAAATAATCCCCAAACCTTCCTTACCCCTCGGATGTTCACCATCCTAGGCATTTACTATATGGCGGCTTTCCTGTCCACAGGCATCTCCTTGGTCCCCTGGGATATTAAATGTCCCAAATATAAGACCTGTGTCTTTCCTATTTGGGCCTTTCTTGGATTTGCCTTTAACCCTTGATCTTCTAAGTGCTTTAAGATTGAGTATAATGCTGTCTGATGTTCCGCTTTAGTTTCAGAGGCTATCAAAATATCGTCTACATACTGTAAGATTGTGCTCCCTTTCAGGAGTTCCAATTACTCCAGTACCTTGCTCATTGCTCGGTGAAATATGGCCAGGTTATTATGGAATCCCTGTGGGAGTCTAGTCCGTGTGGACTGCCGGTCACCCACAGTGAAGGTGAACCTTGTCCTGAGAACTAAAATCCAAGGGAATGGACCAGAATCTGTTAGCTATATCTAACACTGAATACCTTGTGAGATGGTGGTAATCCGTTCCAGATGGTGGAGGGGCTGGCTACAATGGGGAGTCACTTTGTTTAAAGCTCTGTAATCAATGGTTAATCTATAACTTCCATCTGGCTTAGGCACTGGCCATGTTGGAGAATTTGTAGTACTGGTGGTTTCCCTCAGGATCCCCTTCCACCATTTCCTCGATGGCCCTTTTTGCTTCGGGTTTAATTGGGTGCTGTTGATGGGGTTTATGTTCTTATGGGGTCCAGTTAAATTAGTCCGGTATCTAATTTGGTTTCTGCCCAGACCCCAGGAACCGAGGTACAAATGGCACCAATCCATTATCTTCTAACTGCCAATCGGGTCATAAGAACATAAGAACATAAGAAATAGGAGCAGGAGTAGGCCATCTAGCCCTTCGAGCCTGCCCCACCATTCAATAAGATCATGGCTGATCTGTCGTGGATCAGTTCCACATTCCCGCCCTCTCCCCATAACCCTTAATCCCCTCTCTTATCAAAAACCCATCAACCCGTGTCTTAAAAATATTTAGCGAGGCAGCCTCCACCACTTCAACGGGCAGAGAATTCCAGAGATTCACCACCCTTTGAGTGAAGAAGTTCCGCCTCAACTCCGTTCTAAACCACCCCCCCTTTATCTTGAGGCTGTGCCCCCTAGTCCTACTGTCCTTTCTGAGCGGGAAGAGTCTCTCCACCTCTATCCTATCCATCCCATTCATCATCTTATACGTCTCAATGAGATCTCCCCTCATTCTTCTAAACTCTAACGAGTACAAGCCTAGTTTATTCAGCCTCTCATCATAGCTCAACCCCCTCAACTCCGGTATCAGCCTAGTAAACCTCCTCTGCACTCCCTCCAAGGCCAAAATATCTTTGCGCAGATGCGGCGCCCAAAACTGCACACAGTACTCCAGCTGCAGCCTCACCAATGCCCTATACAGCTGCAGCAAGACCTCCCTACTTTTATATTCAATCCCCCCTCGCGATGAAGGCCAGCATCCCATTCACCTTCCTGACCACCTGCTGCACCTGCAAGCTGGGTTTTTGCGACTCATGCACAAGGACCCCGAGGTCCCTCTGCACCGTCGCCTGCTGCAGTTTTTCGCCACGTAAGTAATAGTCCTTCCTACCATTCTTCCTACCAAAGTGGACCACCTCACACTTGCCAACATTAAATTCCATTTGCCATTTCCTGGCCCATTCGCCCAGCCTATCTAGATCCTTCTGCAGACTCTCCACACCCTCCGCACAATTTGCCGTTCCCCCAATCTTGGTGTCATCAGCAAATTTCGACACCCTACACTTGGTTCCCTCCTCCAGATCATCTATATAAATGGTAAATAGCTGAGGCCCCAGCACCGACCCCTGGGGCACTCCACTAGTCACCAACCGCCAATCCGAATAGCACCCATTGACCCCCACTCTCTGCCTCCTATTTGACAACCAATCCTCTATCCACGCTAACACCCTACCCCCAACTCCATGTCCCCTCGACCTTCTGCAATAACCTCTTGTGAGGTACCTTATCAAACGCCTTCTGAAAATCAAGAAAGACCACATCCACCGGCTCTCCTCTATCCACTGCCCTAGACACATCCTCATAGAACTCCAGTAAATTTGTCAGACACGACTTCCCTTTAATGAAACCGTGCTGCGTCCGCTCTATCAAGCAATTCCCTTCAAGATGCTGTTGCAGATGCTGCGTGGACGATCCCTAAATTATTTCCATGTGTCCCTGTCCAATCCTTCCTTCCATTGGAATGGGGCCAAATCAATTTGCCTTTTCCGCAATCTATTAAGACTTTGTATTCCTTCATCAGGTCATTTCCTATAATAGTTCCTTCATTATTTTTACATACATAAAATTGCATTGGTATTTACAGGTTATTAATTTCTACAAGGGTGGTTTCGCTTCAGTAGGCAGGGGTCTTCTGCCCGTTAATTCCTTTTGCATCATTTTATTTGCTATGGGTACGGGTAGGTCTGTGATAGATATGGAGGCTCCTGTGTCCACCAGCATTTCACGCTGTCTGTCCCCTACTAGTGCAGACAGATAGACCCTTCCCTTCTTTCTGCCCAGACCTGTGGGGGCTTCCTCACGTCATTCTCCTCTTTCCTCCGTAGTGGGGGGAGAGGAAACGATTGGCACGGTCTCCCGTGCTTGCTCCAACAGGTGGCCTTAGTGTGGCCATCCTTACTACAGAACCGAGAAGTAGGCGCTCTCCCCCTACCTCCCTTTGGAGCTGTATAATCTCTGGCAAGGTGGCCTTGCTTTCCACAATTGTAACATGTACTCTTTGGTTTAGTTCCTCCACTGTTTGCACTAACATTTACCTGTTTTATTCATGGGTGTGGTTTCTCATCTGATCCATCTTTAATTCCAGATGCTCATTCTACTAATTCATCATAATCCCCGGAACTAATAACTCCCATTTTAAGGATTTTTTGTGAGTTGGTGACAGCCCATCTTTAAATGCTTGTAAAAAAGGCTCTATCTGTTCGGGCACGCCCGAACATTCTTGATATACTCGAAAGAGTCGCTCCCCAGATTCGGACCCTTCCTCACCCCTCTGTTGTTTAGTACTGGTAATTCTGGACCAGTTGGTTGGAGCATTGCCCAAGACTCGTTGGACTTTCTCCTCAAACCAATTAAATGGTTCCACTGTTGCATCGATCTCGGCATTTATCTCTGTCGCGTACGTCCAACTTCTGCTTTGGTAATCACACCGAGTTGGGTCGACGGTGTTTGCCTGGTCTGCCCCGTCACCCATCAGTCTCCACTTGTCCTGCGGGCAAGTGGCTCGTACCAACTGGTGTATATCCCACAAGTGTCATTGATGTCCAACCCAAATGGAGTCTAGTTTTGCCCAAAATTTCCTGTTGTTATTCCGGGGATGAAACCTTCCCAAGGAAGTCAATAAATATTGGGCAGTGGGATTCTGTAATGACCCACCCTGAGTTATAGGAGCGAGATCATAAACCTCTTTCTCATCGGGGTCATAGTCTCCTACAGGTGCCGTAGGTTGTATGGCCGGCCTATAAGGAGGTGAGGTCTTCCCAGCCGTGGTCTTCTAAAAGTTGGTTTCTCTTTTCTAACTCTCTATTGCGTGCTTCCAACATTTTAATTTTTGCTTTATGGTCAGCCCATTTCTTACTGTTTAATTAATCCAGCCAATTGGTGAACTAAAATCATTCAAATTTTCTTAGTTCCGTCCTGTTTTTCCCTTTTCCGACCATTCCTGTTGTAGGTCTAATGGGTGAGATGAATCCCACCCACCTTTCCCCATCTGTTTGATGAATTTGTCCCTCTTAGTCATATACTCGTTTATTCGGGATCCCGGGGTCCCCACTGTCCTTGTGATCCTGCCATAACACCGATAAGTATATACTCAGCATCTGGAGTCTTCTATTCTCCCTTCTCGCTCTCCCACTCCAAGCTCGCTCTTATCAGAGTCCGGTGATACCTGTTAGGGGTGATCAGATCCCTCCATATTACCACGTACACAAGTAAGCTTACACCTTTAAGCTCAGACTATTCAGCCAGCTTTTCCTTCTACTCCGGCGATCACTCAGGTTCGTTCTTACTCACATCTGAACATCACACCCCAGGCATCTTTCTCCACACCCATTTCAACATCCTGATCTTCACGTGGGGGGGGGCTACTCCTCTTACCGGTCTAAGGCTGGGTCTGTAAAGACAAATCTCCTCCTCCTCCGGTGAGTCTTACTTCTGTTGTGGGCAAGGTTTTAGAAAAAATTATTAGGGATAGGATTTATAGTTATTTGGAGTGTAACGAATTGATTAGAAATAGTCAGCATGGTTTTGTAGCGGGTAGGTCATGCCTTACTAACCTTATTGAGTTTTTTGAGAAGGTGACCAAAGAGGTGGATGGGGGCAAGGCGGTTGACGTGGTATACATGGATTTTAGTAAGGCGTTCGATAAGGTTCACCATGGTAGGCTTCTGCAGAAAATGCAGATGTATGGGATTGTGGGTAATCTAGGAAGTTGGATCAGGAATTGGCTATCAGATAGGAGACAGAGGGTGGTGGTGGATGGTAAATATTCATCATGGAGTACAGTTACGAGTGGTGTGCCTCAGGGATCTGTTTTGGGGCCACTGTTGTTTGTAATTTTTATTAATGATCTGGATGAGGGTATAGTTGGGTGGATTAGTAAATTTGCTGATGACACCAAAATTGGAGGTGTGGTAGATTGTGAGGAAGGGTGTCATAGTCTGCAGGGAGACTTAGATAGGTTGCAGAGCTGGGCCGAGAGGTGGCGGATGGAATTTAATGCAGAGAAGTGTGAGGTAATTCACTTTGGTAGGAGCAACAGATGTGTCGAGTATAGGGCTAATGGGAGGACTTTGAATAGTGTGGATGAACAGAGGGATCTAGGTGTGTGTGTACATAGATCCCTGAAAGTTGGGAATCAAGTAGATAAGGTTGTTAAGAAGGCGTACGGTGTCTTGGCGTTTATTGGTAGGGGGATTGAATTTAGGAGTCGCAGTGTAATGTTGCAACTGTACACTACTCTAGTGCGGACGCACTTGGAGTACTGTGTGCAGTTCTGGTCCCCGCATTACAAGAAGGATGTGGAGGCGTTGGAGAGGGTGCAGAGGAGGTTTACTAGGATGTTGCCTGGTATGGAGGGGAGGTCCTATGAGGAGAGACTGAGGGATTTAGGGTTGTTTTCGTTGGAAAGAAGGCGGCAAAGAGGGGATCTTATTGAAACATATAAGATGATTAGAGGTTTAGATAGGGTGGATAGTGATAGCCTTTTTCCTCGGATGGAGAAAGCTAGCACGAGGGGGCATGGCTTTAAATTAAGGGGGGGTAGCTACAGGACGGATGTCAGGGGTAGGTTCTTTACCCAGAGGGTGGTGAGGGATTGGAATGCCCTGCCTGCTGCAGTTGTAAATGCGTCTAGTTTGGGGGCGTTTAAGAGATCTCTGGATAGGTTTATGGACGAAAAGGGATTGGTATAGGCTAGTGGGTCATTGTTTTTGTAACTGGTCGGCGCAACATCGTGGGCCGAAGGGCCTGTTCTGCGCTGTAATGTTCTATGTTCTATGTTCTATGTTCCTTATCCGTATATGTTCAGTTCAGACCTCTTACACACTCTCACACTCTTTCATCACAGATGAACATCTACTGCACCTACTGTACTTTGACCCATTCTTTTAAGTTTGGTGATCTATTCCGGGGCTCTGGTCATTCCAGAGTTTAACCACTGTCTGCAGGGGAAGATCCCATTCAGGCAAAGCTGGCACCAGATTTAAAGGCAGCCAGCAGCACTTTTAAAGGCTCTGAAGGGAGCAGTGAGGGAGCCCTGGTTAATGAACAAAGGCAGAAGGCAGATTAAACCCAATTCACTGACACTTCCCTGGAAATTCTCAAGGCTATATCGGTTTGTAGGGAGGTTCATTTCCCTCAGGACTGGAGGAGGAGACCTGTCACCTTGAAGCTCCATGTAACAAATTGTCTCTCTCTCTACTGGAGAGAAATATTAATATTTCATTGGGGATTATGGTTACTAACACTGTCCACACGGAAACATCACCAACTTCCAGCTGAAATATCGATACATTTCCAACCATTATCTTCACAGAATTGTTACGGTTCACAATGAGGCCATAAGAACATAAGAACATAAGAAATAGGAGCAGGAGTAGGCCATCTAGCCCTTCGAGCCTGCCCCGCCATTCAATAAGATCATGGCTGATCTGTTGTGGCTCAGTTCCACATTCCCGCCCTCTCCCCATAACCCTTAATCCCCTCTCTTATCAAAAACCCATCAACCCGCGTCTTAAAAATATTTAGCGAGGCAGCCTCCACCACTTCAATGGGCAGAGAATTCCAGAGATTCACCACCCTTTGAGTGAAGAAGTTCCTCCTCAACTCCGTTCTAAACCGCCCCCCCTTTATCTTGAGGCTGTGCCCCCTAGTCCTACTGTCTTTTTTGAGCAGGAAGAGTCTCTCCACCTCTATCCTATCCATCCCATTCATCATCTTATACGTCTCAATGAGATCTCCCCTCATTCTTCTAAACTCTAACGAGTACAAGCCTAGTTTATTCAGCCTCTCGTCATAGCTCAACCCCCTCAACTCCGGTATCAGCCTAGTAAACCTCCTCTGCACTCCCTCCAAGGCCAAAATATCCTTGCGTGAGTGCGGCGACCAAAACTGCACACAGTACTCCAGCTGCGGCCTCACCAATGCCCTATACAGCTGCAGCAAGACCTCCCTACTTTTATATTCAATCCCCCTCGCTACGAAGGCCAGCATCCCATTCGCCTCCCTGACCACCTGCTGCACCTGCAGGCTGGGTTTTTGCGACTCATGCACAAGGACCCCAAGGTCCCTCTGTACCTTCGCCTGCTGCAGTTTTTCGCCACGTAAGTAATAGTCCTTCCTACCATTATTCCTACCAAAGTGGACCACCTCACACTTACCAACATTAAATTCCATTTGCCAGTTCCTGGCCCATTCGCCCAGCCTGTCTAGAACCTTCTGTAGACTCTCCACACCCTCCGCACAATTTGCCGTTCCCCCAATCTTGGTGTCATCCGCAAATTTCGACACCCTACACTCGGTTCCCTCCTCCAGATCATCTATATAAATGGTAAATAGCTGAGGCCCCAGCACCGACCCCTGGGGCACCCCACTAGTCACCAACCGCCAATCCGAATAGCACCCATTGACCCCCACTCTCTGCCTCCTATTTGACAGCCAATCCTCTATCCACGCTAACACCCTACCCCCAACTCCATGTCCCCTGACCTTCTGCAATAACCTCTTGTGAGGTACCTTGTCAAACGCCTTCTGAAAATCCAGAAAGACCACATCCACCGGCTCTCCTCTATCCACTGCCCTAGACACATCCTCATAGAACTCCAGTAAATTTGTCAGACACGACTTCCCCTTAAGGAAACCATGCTGTGTTTGGTCTATCAAGCAATTCCCTTCAAGATGCCTCGCAATTTCCTCCTTGATGACGGATTCTAACATTTTACCTACCACAGACGTTAAACTAACCGGCCTATAACTCCCCGCCTTTTGCCTGGCCCCCTTCTTAAACAACGGCGTAACATTAGCCGTTTTCCAATCTTCCGGCACTTCCCCGGAATCCAGCGACGTCTGGAAAATAATCACCAAGGCATCCACTATCACCTCCGCCATTTCTTTCAGAACCCTCGGATGCATCCCATCCGGTCCTGGGGACTTGTCCACAATCAGTCCCTCCAGTCTGTCGACCATTTGATCCATCGTGTCTGTACTAGCTCACCAAATTTGCTTTAGGAATTTGTGTCTTTCTCCAGCCTTTTTCTCGTATCCTCGCTCAATGTTTATATTCAAATAATCATCTAATTCCTTTCTGACTGTTTCGATACAGCCTCCCTCCCCCACACTTCCCGGCTGTAATTCCAGACCCGAACCACTGGCAGTGTGAAAAAGGTTTCTCTCTCATCATCTTCAACCCCACCACACACTCCATTCCTGAGCCACTGACCATCCCATGTCCCTCCCTGTGACTCAGGGTAAGGACATGGGAATCCTGTGCTCTTCCCTTTCACCATCATCCTTTTTATCATTTAATCACTCCGACACTTCCATTTTATTCTTTCCTTGTCACCCGCCCATCCCCAGCTCCCTGTCACTTAAAACAATTTCATTCACTGCTACTTCCAAGTTCTAATTTTAACTAATTGAACTGAAACTAAATCTGTTTCTCTCTTCACAGATATTGCCTGACCTGATGAGAGTTTCCAACATATTTATTCATATTTCAGATTTACAGCATTAATATAATTTTGCCTTCTGTATGAACTGAAATTGTGTTTCTTGAATGTGCCGCACTGTACATTATTATTGTTAATGATCTTATTCTTAAAAACTCTGTGGATTTACCCTGATTCCTGTTATTTTTCTCTCTCTGATCTCCAGTCTGGGATATAATGATCTCACCGATTCTTGTGCCGAGGACCTGGCCTCTGCTCTCAGTACAAACCGCTCACTGATAGATCTGAATCTGGGTGTCAATAAACTGGGAGATTCAGGAGTGAAACGGCTGTCTGTGGCTCTGAGGAATCCGGACTGTAAAATACAGAAACTGGGGTAAGTAGCAGACTGTGTGAGATTGTGTTTATAATAACTGAATATTCAACAATATAATTTCACCACTGGTATTTGTATGAAAAACACTGCCCATTACTATTGGTGTCAGTTATGAATAAGGAAAATTGCTTTTCCTCTGACTCCTGTTGCTTCTCTCTCTGATCCCTGAGCAATGGGATGTCAGTCCCACAGATCCTTATGTTGAGGGTGTGGGGGAATAATGTTATGGTTCACCCTCTGAGGTTCTCTCCTCCTCCTCAGATGTGCACAGCTCTCCCCGGACACAGGCCCTTCGGCCCATCGAGCCTGTGGCAGCGACTCATTCTTATTCAGATCCAGTACTTGTTGCTCATTCACAGTTTCTATTCCTCTGTTCGTCTCCTGTTCATGTTTCTGTCGAGATAAACCTTGAACATTGGGAATGTGCCTGCTTCTGTCAACTTCACTGGCTGTGCATTCGAGGCACCCACCACCCTCTGTGAAAACTTTCCCCGCACATCTCCTCTAAACTTTCCCCCTCTTGCCTTCAAACTGTCCCGTCCTGTAGTTGACCTTTTCACCCTGGGGAAAAGACTCCAACTATCAACCATATATCTGCCTCTATCAGGTCACCCCTCAGCCTCTGTCTTTCCAGTGAAAACAATCCGAGTTTATTCAACTTCTCTTCATACCTTAACCAGAGCAGGCAACATCCTTGTAAACCTTCTTTGCTTCTGAATATTGTTAGGGGCCTATAAATGATTCCCACAAGTGATCTTTTAACTGTGTTAATTCTTATCTGTACCCAAGCTGATTCTGCATCTTGATCATTGGAACTAAGTTCAACTCTCTCTACTTACATCATCTGTTACTAACAGCGAGACTCCACCACCATGTCCTGTCCTCCATTTACTGTCATCTATTCACTCTCCCCTTCTCCAAAGCATCCACGTCCTTCTGGTTGTCTGGCGATCAGCACTGCACTCAATATTCCATATTGGGCCTAACTAAAGTTTAATACAGCTGGAACATAACTTGCCAACTTTTATACTCGATGTCCCGGCCAATGAAGCGAGCAGGCTGCATGTCTTTTGACCAAGTTATCCACCTGTGTTACCACTTTCAGGGATCAGTGGACAAGTACGCACAGATCCCTCTGTATGTCAATGCTCCTGGTGTTTTACTCAGATAGAGAAAGCTGGGGGACAACCATGTGGAGTTCTATCAAATTATAGAAAGAAATCTTTCTTCTTCGTTTTAGGGGACAGTAACCAGTTGTATTGATTTAAGGCATTGAACAGGAGTTCCAGAGGAGAATTGAAGATGACTCAGTGGTTAGCATTGCTGCCTCTCAACATCAGGGACCTTTGTTTAATTCCAGCCTCTGGTGACTGCCTGTGGAGTTTGCACGATCTCCCCGTGTGTGTGGGTTTCTGTCAGGTACTCTGGTTTCTCCCACAGTCCAAACTAGTGTAGGTTAGGTGGATCGACCATGCTAAATTATCCCTTAGTGTCCTAAGATGTGTAGTTTTGGTGGATTTGCCATGGTAAATGTCCAGTGATAAGCAGTTGTGTGGGCCTGGTTAAGATGCATCTTCGGAGAGTCAGTGTAGAGTGGATGGGGCGATTGGGAGCCTTCTGCACAGTGGGGATTCTCTGGTTCTGTGGAAATGTTTTTTCACCCAGAGGGTAGTGGGAATCTGGATCTCACTGTCTGAAAGGGTGGTGGAGTCAGGAACACTCTCAACATTTAAGAAGCATTCAGACAAGCAGTTGAAATGCCGCAGGGTACAAGGCTATGGAGCAAGTGCTGGTAATGGATTAGAATAGATTGGTGCTTGATGGCTGCCACAGACACAGTGGGCCGAAGGGCCTCTTTCTGTGCTGAAAATCTCTATAAAGGCCCAGGGATTGGAAGTTATGAACCAGAACCTGAATCTTCACTAATCCCTGTTATTTCTCTCTCTCTGATCCCGATGCAATGGAATGTCAATCACATTGATTTTTGTGCCCTGGGTGTAGGGGAATAATGTAACGGTCACTCTGAGGACCCATTCACATGTTTACAGGGGGACAGGTGTCACCCAGTCTCACAACCCTTGGTTTATGAGGAAGGGGAAAGAGTGAATGGAGGCAATTGTTGAGACGCAGGCCAGAAAATCCAAGGTGTTTTGCGAAGTTAGCCTGGACCTTTGGTTTTATATTTGATTTTGGTATTGATGAGCATGAGGTGAATCAAGTGACCCACTAGGACGCTTTTATCAAACACAGTTTATTTAAGAATGCAATTAGAATGTAACAACAAAAATTAGCATAACCTTTACCAATTGCAAGACATAAAGATGACACAGTATAACTCATAACAGCTAGCTATCTCTGTTGTTCCTATATAAAGCAATACCCACAGACACACACCCTTCTCCAACATTAGTTAGCACAAAAACAAGTATGCTCACGTGTTGCCGATTTTCCAGCTTTTTAACACTTCCAGACAGCCAACCGACAATTGTTTTCAGAGAAGGATTTAGCCTCTGAACAGCCCAATCGCAGGGAGGTAACCCCAGTCTCTGACAGCTTCCAACACAGCAACACTTCAACAGCAAAAACTTCAACTTCAGAGAGGGAAACAGCACTGCTGTTTGTCTTAACTTCAAGCAGCTTCTGAAAGCAGAATAAAAACTAGAATGTTCTGTGAAAAATAGCTGTCCCTCAGTCACATGACGTAACCTGTCAATCACCCACAATCAAGCTCTACTCTGCCATCCCAGGGGAACACTGAAACAACAGAACACTGCATTAGTTCAGATTAAAATCAACATGATGTCAATTATACTGCTTCAGTAACAATAAAGGAAACCGGTTACAGATAGCACGGTGCAGACAGTATAACCTGCATAGAAACATGATTAAAATAGAAACTAGAAGCAGGAGTTGGCCATTCGGCCCTTCGAGCCTGCTCCTCCATTCATTTTGTTCATGGCTGGTCATCGAATTCAATATCCTTCAATATTCAGTATATTTCTTAAGGGTATAGTTTGTAACGAAATGTACATTCCAACACATCCTTCAGCTGGTTCCATGTTACCAGTGATGGGCAAACAGGTGGATTTACCCTGATTCAACCTCACGTGCTATAAAATGATTCACTACCTTGTCAGAACAAAGCAAGTTATTCATCCTTTTGCCTCATGTAACCGTATAACCCACACCTGCCCAGGTGCTGCGGGTACCAGAGTGTCTCCTGTGCCCATCCATTCAACCGCTCGTTCTCAGCTCCACAACAAATATCACAATCAGTGATTTCCCACCCTGTCTGCTGTTTACACAGTTCCAGCGCTGCAAATTCTAGGTGTAAGGATGGCAAGATCTGGATGCTGTCACCATTTTTAATTCATTTCCTGACATTTCGTGCTCTCTTCTACAGACATATAAAGTTCCATTGTTACTCTCCCATCAAAGACACAAGCCTGTGCCAGTGACAACCTGACTGACCATGTCTGCAGAGCAAAGGTCTCCTGCATGTGACCATCTCATTCTCACAGTGCAAGAGTTATCTGACTAACCAGAACGCTGCAGAGAGAGGCTGACATGTCTCTGACAGTCGATGCTGCTCTCTGGGCATTTCCTGTGTCTGTGTGGGGATGACCTTTCCACCATTTCACTTTCATCCTCATTTGACCTCATATCCCTCTGCTTACATGTTATAGGATGCTTCACCACCTTGTCAGAACATAGCAGGTTCTTCATCCTTTTGCCTCACTGTAACCATATAAAGAACAAAGAACAAAATCAGCCAGGAAACAGGCCCTTCGGCCCAACAAGCCCGCGCCGCCATTTCAACACTACCAGTCCCCCTCTCCACCCATGACCCTTATCTACGGTTATGGCCAACCACATTGAGGGAAACTGATTTAGGGACAATTTATTCCTGCCAATCAGCCTAACAGCACATCTTTGGGGTGTGGGAGGAAACCGGAGCACCCGGAGAAAACCCACGCAAGCACGGGGAGAATGCGCAAACTCCCACAGACACCGGCCCAAATCCATGTGTCTGCACAGCAAACAGTGATAGTCACTGAGCTGTCGTCTTGCCCAGTATCTTGTCCAGTTTAGGCACACACTAACGACATGAAGCACTAGGCCAATCTCAAACAACCAAGAGCAGCCCCAGTACGACCCATCGTGTGTATGCCCCTCGTTGGACACAAGGCGGACTGACTTAAAACCAGCTCAGGTCTCCAGCAATCTCCACCCCGTTATACTTGGATTGATGTGGCAGACACTCTCCAGTCCTGAGAGAACAGAAATTTGCTCCAAACTCACGTAGCCTTGGGGAACACGACCAAGTGTTGCCAAGTGCATCATTGAATTGAGTTTAACCTTCCTCCTCCTATTTCAGCCCTGTGTTCAGTAACCAGGCCTTCCTCACTGCTCTCTCCAGAGCTGCTGCCTATGAAATTGCTGCTGGTGCCAGCATTGCCTGAACCGGGACTTCCCCTGCAGCGAATGGTTAACGGCTGGAATTCACTGTCCGAGAGTGTGGTGGAGACACGTTCAGTTGAAAATTTCCACAGGGAATTGGATTATTATCTGAAAAGGAAGAATGTGCAGGGTTACGGGGAGAATTTGGGGGAATGACACTGAGTAAATTGCTGATTCAGAGAGTCAGTACAGACAGTGTGGGCCGAATGGTCTCCTTCTGCTCTGTAACAATTCTGTGATTCTACCTGAGAGAGATACCAATGGCCCTTAGTGGACACTGGTTAAATTACCTAACCCTGTTAACACTGCAACATCATCAGCTTCCAGTTAAAATATCGATACATTTCCAATCATTATCTTCACAGAATTATTGCCAAGCACCACGAGGTGAAATGTGTCTGCCCCGGCTCACCAATCTAGTATTAGGAATTTGTCTCATTCTCCTGCCTTCTTCTCGTATCTTTACACATTGTTTCATTCGAATGTTCATCGACTGCCCTCTGTTATACCTCGAATCAGCCTCCCTCCACCACACTTCCCAGCTGTAATTCCAGACCCGAACCACTGGCAGTGTGAAAAAGGTTTCTCTCTCATCATCTTCAACCCCACCACACACTCCATTCCTGAGCCACTGACCATCCCATGTCCCTCCCTGTGACTCAGGGTAAGGACATGGGAATCCTGAGCTCTTCCCTTTCACCATCATCCTTTTTATCATTTAATCACTCCGACACTTCCATTTTATTCTTTCCTTGTCACCCGCCCATCCCCAGCTCCCTGTCACTTCAAACAATTTAATTCACTGCTACTTCCAAGTTCTAATTTTAGCTAATTGAACTGAAACTAAATCTGTTTCTCTGTTCACAGATATTGCCTGACCTGATGAGAGTTTCCAACATATTGATTCATATTTCAGATTTACAGCATTAATATAATTTTGCCTTCTGTATGAACTGAAGTTGTGTTTCTTGAATGTCCCGCACTGTACATTATTATTGTTAATGATCTTATTCTTAAAAACACTGTGGATTTACCCTGATTCCTGTTATTTTTCTCTCTCTGATCTCCAGTCTGGGATATAATGATCTCACCGATTCTTGTGCCGAGGACCTGGCCTCTGCTCTCAGTACAAACCACTCAGTGATAGATCTGAATCTGGGTGACAATAAACTGGGAGATTCAGGAGTGAAACGGCTGTCTGTGGCTCTGAGGAATCCGGACTGTAAAATACAGAAACTGGAGTAAGTAGCAGACTGTGTGAGATTGTGTTTATAATAACTGAATATTCAACAATATAATTTCACCACTGGTATTTGTATAAAAACGCTGCCCATTACTATTGGTGTCAGTTATGAATAAGGAAAATTGCTTTTCCTCTGACTCCTGTTGCTTCTCTCTCTGATCCCTGAGCAATGGGATGTCAGTCCCACAGATCCTTATGTTGAGGGTGTGGGGGAATAATGTTATGGTTCACCCTCTGAGGTTCTCTCCTCCTCCTCAGATGTGTACAGCTCTCCCCGGACACAGCTTCCATTGATTTGTGAAAGGGGGGAGAGTGAATAGATGACAGTAAATGGAGGACAGGACATGTTGGTGGAGTCTCGCTGTTAGTAACAGATGACAGTACAGCAGCGAGAGGTGAACTTAGTTCCAATGATCAAGGTGCAGAACCAGTTTGGGTAGAGATAAGAATTAAGAAAGTTAAAAGGTCACTTGTGGGAATCATTTATAGACCCCTAACAATATTGAGAATCTCTGACACAGTACACAGGAAAAATAATGGGGTCTTGTAAAAACAAACTGCAATAATCACGGGTGATTTTAATCTTCATCCATGAAGAAGAACAAAGAGCCACACAACACAGTAACAGGCCCTTCGGCCCACCAAGCCTAACTCCTAATCCTTATTCAGACCCAGTCCTTACTGTCCATTCGTGGTCTCTATTCCTCTGTTTCTCTCCTGTTCCTGTGTCTGTTAAGATGTGTGTTGGACATTGGTAACATGTCTGCTTCCACCACCTCCATTGACAGTGCATTCCAGACCCCACCACTCTCTGTGAAAACTTTCCCCACACATCTCCCCTAAACTTTGCCCCTCTCACCATCATCCTGTGCCCTCTTGTAGTTGACCATCCCACCCTGGAGAAAAGTCTCTGACTGTCCACCATGTCAATGCCCCTCATAATTGTGTAACATCCATCAGGTCACCCCTCAGCCTCCCTTTTTGTCCTGAAAACAATCTGTGTTTATACAATCTCTCCTCATAATAACCCTCCTTGACTGGGTGAACCTTCTTTACACCCTCTCCAAAACATCCACATCCTTCTGGTAGTGAGGTGAACAGAACAGCAAGCAATATTCACATGTGGCCAACTAAAGTTCCATCCAGCTGTAAACATAACTTGCTAACGTTTATACTCGATGCCCCAGTCAATGCTGTCTGCCTTCTTCACCACCTCATCCACCTGTGTTACCATTTTAGGGATCTGTAGACTTGTACACACAGATCCCTGTGTAGGTCAATGTTCCTATGGGTTCGTCCATTTACTGTATAAATCGCTCAGATTGTCAAAAGTTGAAAAGATTAGTTCACAGAATGTATTCAAGTAATTTCCTGGAGAAGTATGTTCCAGAGCCAATCACAAAACAAGCTGTTTTAGACATGGTGATGTGTAAATGTGTGGTGTTTCCAACAAAAATAGATTCCTTTCATTTGAGAAACAGCAGCAGAAGTGTTCCAGCCATTACTAATTCAAGGAATGTATTAGATTAAGCAAAGATATGGCACCGGTTTTAGCACTGCTGCCTCACAGCGTCAGGGACCCGGATTCATTCCAGTCTTGGACGACTGTCTGTGGAGTTTGCACATTCTCCCCGTGTCTGTGTGGGTTTCCTCCGGCTGCTCCTGTTCCCTCCCACAGTCCAAAAAATGTGCAGGTTAGGTGGATTGGTTGTGATAAATTGCCCATTAGTGTCCAAGATGCGTAGGTTAGGGGGATTAGCGACATATGCGGAGTTACAGGAAACCGGGCAGCTGCAGGTCTATTAGTCTGACAGTGAGAGTATGGAAAATCCTATAATAATCTATAATAAAGGAAGTGAGAACAGAACACTTTGAAATTAATGGCAGGATTAGACAGGACCAACATGGATTTATGAAAGGCTGGTACAGTGACACAGTGGTTAGCATTGTTGTATCACAGCCACGGGCCTGGGTTCAATTCCAGCCTTGGGTGACTGTGTGGAGTTTCTCCATTCTCCCAGTGTCTGTGTGACTAGGACGCTTGCTGGGAGTTGTAGTTTTTTTTCTCGGGCCCCTAACCCTATAAATTAGTGTAGAGAGGATACACGATCCTCTACACTGGTAGAGAATCCCACCCTCCCACCTCCTCTAACCTAATTATAAGAGTGGGGGAATTTTGTTGTTTTGTTTTTAAATTTATTTTTCTGCTGGTAATTGCTTCAGGGATGGCAGTTCAGGCAGTAAGCTGCATCTCCTGTAGGATGTATGTGGTGAGGGAATCTAGTAGTGTTTCAGGGGAGTTTACTTGTAGGAAGTGTGTTAGATTGCAGCTTCTGGAGGAGCGTGTAAAGGAGCTGGAGGTGGAGTTAGAGGAACTCCGCATAATTCGGGAGGCAGAGGTGGAAATCGATAGGAGTTATAAGGAGATAGTCACTCCTAAAAATGAGTCTTGGGTCACTGCCAGGAAGAGGGGAAAGAAGCAATCGGGGGGACAATCCCCTGGGGCTGTTCCCCTCCAGAATAGGTTTTCGGTCCTGGAGGCTACAGTTGAGGAGGAAACAACTGGGGATAGTCAAAGGGACCAGGTCACTGGGGGTGAGCCTATTGTAAAAGCTCAGGTGGTTAGGGGCTGTAAACGATTGGGCCTCGTGATTGGGGACTCCACAGTTAAGGGGACAGATAGGAGAGTCGGAAGTAAAGGTAGGGACTCAGGGCTGGTGTGTTGCCTACCAGGGGCTGGGGTCCGGGATGTATCTGAAAGGGTATTCAGGACTCTTAGGGGAGAGGGAGAACAACCCCAAGTTATTGTTCATGTGGGGACACATGACATAGGGAGGTTAAGGGAAGGGGATATTAAGCAGAGATTTATGGAGTTGGGGTGGAAACTAAAGGCCAAGACTGATAGAGTGGTTATCTCCGGACTCTTGCCTGTGCCACGAGATAGTTTAGAGAGGAATAGAGAAAGGGAAAGTTTGAACTCGTGGCTGAGGGGATGGTGCAGGAGGGAGGGGTTCAGGTACTTAAGCAATTGGGGCTCGTTCTGGGGAAGGTGGGACCTCTATAAGAGGGATGGTCTACACCTGAATCAGAAGGGGACCAATATCCTGGGGGGTAAGTTTGCTAGGGCTATGCAGGGAAGTTTAAACTGATTCGGAGGGGGGGAGGGATCCTGAGTAGAGGGGTTGAAAGTGAGGGGTGCATGGATGGGGACTGCAATGCATGGCATCGCAGGGGTGGGGTGGAGCAGGGTTTGAAATGTGTATACTTCAATGCGAGGAGTATTCGCAATAAAGTGGGTGAACTTGCAGCGTGGATCAGTACCTGGGACTTTGATGTTGTGGCCATTTCAGAGACATGGATAGAGCAGGGGCAGGAATGGATGCTGCAGGTCCCGGGGTTTAAATGTTTTAGTCGGAGTAGAGAAGGGGGTAGAAGGGGGGGAGGGGTAGCATTATTGGTCAGGGATTGTATCACAGTGTCAGAGAGGAAGTTTGATGAGGACTTGTCTGTTGAGGTAGTATGGGCAGAGATTAGAAATAGGAGAGGAGAGGTCACCCTGTTGGGAGTCTTTTATAGACCTCCTAAAAGTTCTAGAGAGGTTGAGGAAAGGATTGCGGAGACGATCCTGGTTAGGAGTGAAAATAATAGGGTAATTGTTATGGGGGATTTTAACTTTACTAATATTGATTGGAATTGCTATAGCTCTAGCTCGTTAGAGGGGTCAGTTTTTGTGCAAAGTGTGCAGGAAGGTTTTTTGACTCAGTATGTAGATAGGCCAGCTAGAGGTGAGGCTATATTGGATTTGGTGCTGGGAAATGAGCCAGATCAGGTGTTGGATTTGGAAGTTGGTGTGCATTTTGGTGATAGTGACCACAATTCGGTTACGTTCACCTTAGTGATGGAAAGGGATAGGCATGAACCTCGGGCCAGTGGTTTTAGCTGGGAGAAGGGTAATTATGAGGCTATTAGGAGAGAATTAGGAAGCATAGGTTGGACTAGGAGATTACAGGGACTGGGAACGTCCGAAATGTGGAGTTTTTTCAAGGAGCAGCTACTGCGGGTCTGTGATAGGTATGTCCCTGTCAGGCAAGGAGGGATTGGTAGGGCTAGGGAACCGTGGTGCACCAAAAAAGTTTCTTCGTTGGTTAAAAAGAAAAAGGAGGCTTATGTTCGGATGAGACGTGAGCACTCGGATAGTGCACTAGAGAGCTTTAGATTGGCTAGGAGGGAGTTGAAGAGCGTGCTAAGAAGGGCTAAAAGAGGACATGAGAAGACTTTGGCTGATAGGGTTAAGGAGAATCCTAAGGCGTTCTATAGGTATGTCAAGAACAGAAGGTTGGTTAGGGCAAGATTAGGGCCAGTTACAGACAGCACAGGGAAGTTATGTGTGGAAACGGAGGAGATTGGTGAAGCATTGAACCAATATTTCTCTTCGGTGTTCACGCAGGGGAACATGGATATAGCTGAGGAGGACACTGGGTTGCAGGGGAGTAGAATTGACAGTGTTACAGTTGATAAGGAGGATGTGCTGGATATTCTGGAGGGTCTGAAAATAGATAAGTCCCCTGGTCCGGATGGGATTTACCCTAGGATTCTCTGGGAGGCAAGAGAGGAGATTGCAGAGCCTCTGGCTCTGATCTTCAGGTCGTCGTTGGCCTCTGGTATAGTACCAGAAGATTGGAGGTTAGCGAATGTTGTCCCATTGTTTAAGAAGGGGAACAGAGACTTACCCGGGAATTATAGACCGGTGAGTCTCACTTCTGTTGTGGGCAAGGTTTTGGAAAAAATTATTAGGGATAGGATTTATAGTTATTTGGAGAGCAATGAGTTGATTGGAGATAGTCAGCATGGTTTTGTGGCGGGTAGGTCGTGCCTTACTAACCTTATTGAGTTTTTTGAGAAAGTGACCAAAGAGGTGGATGGGGGTAAGGCAGTGGACGTGGTGTATATGGATTTTAGTAAGGCGTTTGATAAGGTTCACCATGGTAGGCTTCTGCAGAAAATGCAGATGTATGGGATTGGGGGTGATCTAGGGAACTGGATCAGAAATTGGCTAGCGGATAGGAGACAGAGGGTGGTGGTTGATGGTAAATATTCATCATGGAGTTTGGTTACAAGTGGTGTGCCTCAGGGATCTGTTTTGGGGCCACTGCTGTTTGTGATTTTTATTAATGATCTGGATGAGGGTATAGTTGGATGGATCAGTAAATTTGCTGATGACACCAGAGTCGGAGGTGTGGTAGATAGTGAGGAAGGGTGTCATAGTTTGCAGGAAGACTTAGACAGGTTGCAGAGCTGGGCCGAGAGGTGGCGGATGGAGTTTAATGCAGAGAAGTGTGAGGTAATTCACTTTGGTAGGAATAATAGATGTGTTGAGTATAGGGCTAACGGGAGGACTTTGAATAGTGTGGAGGAGCAGAGGGATCTAGGTGTATGTGTACATAGACCCCTGAAAGTTGGGAATCAAGTAGATAAGGTTGTTAAGAAGGCATACGGTGTCTTGGCGTTTATTGGTAGGGGGATTGAATTTAGGAGTCGTAGCGTTATGTTGCAACTGTACACAACTCTGGTGCGGCCGCACTTGGAGTATTGTGTGCAGTTCTGGTCCCCACATTACAGGAAGGATGTGGAGGCTTTGGAGAGGGTGCAGAGGAGGTTTACCAGGATGTTGCCTGGTATGGAGGGGAGGTCCTATGAGGAGAGGCTGAGGGATTTGGGGTTGTTTTCACTGGAAAGAAGGCGGCTAAGAGGGGATCTTATAGAAACATATAAGATGATTAGAGGTTTAGATAGGGTGGACAGTGATAGCCTTTTTCCTCGGATGGAGAAAGCTAGCATGAGGGGGCATGGCTTTAAACTAAGGGGGGGTAGTTATAGGACGGATGTCAGGGGTAGGTTCTTTACCCAGAGGGTGGTGAGGGATTGGAATGCCCTGCCTGCTGCAGTTGTAAATGCGCCTAGTTTGGGGGCGTTTACGACATCCGTGGATAGGTTTATGGACGAAAAGGGATTGATTTAGGTTAGTGGGTCATTGTTTGTTTTTTTTTAACTGGTCAGCACAACATCGTGGGCCGAAGGGCCTGTTCTGCGCTGTAATGTTCTATGTTCTATGTGTGTGTTTCCTCTGGGTGCTCCGGTTTCCTCCCACACTCCAAAGATATGTATGGTAGATGAATCGCCATGATAAAATTGTCTTTGGTGAACCAAGATGTGTAGATTAGGTGGATTACCCTTGTAAATTTGTGATGTTATGGGGCGCGGACATTGGTAAGATACTCTGTCAAACTGTCTCGATAGGTGGAATGACGACCTCCTACATGAGGGATTCTGTAGTTGGAATGATTCACACACAAGAGGTTATTAAAGAAAATTGGAGCACATGGGATTGGGAGCAATATACCAGCATGGATTGAGAACTGGTTAGTGGACAGAAACAAGGAGTTGGAATAAGTAGGTTATTTTTGGGTTATGATGTGGAGATGCCGGCGTTGGACTGGGACAAACACAGTAAGAAGTGTCACAACAGCAGGTTAAAGTCCAGCAGGTTTATTTGGTAGCAAGTTAGTGGCGTTTGCTTCCAAATAAACCTGATGGACTTCAACCTGGTGCTGTGAGAGAATTACCTGTTTTTGGATTGACGACCTTGAACTAGTGAAGTACGGCTGTTATTCAGAATCTATATCAATGATATGGATGTGGGGATCAAATATAATATTTCCAAATGTGTGAATAATAGAAAACCATGTGGAAATCTGAATTGTGAGAAGGATGCAATGATGTTTGAAGGGGATGTGCAGAGGCCCAGGGAGTGGCCAAAAGTTTACCAGCTGGACTAAAGGTGGAAATATGTGAAGTTATCTAATTGTGTAGGAAAAACAGACATGAAGACATCTCCAAAGATATTTTGATGTTCTAGTTCATGAGGCACTGAAAGCAAAGATGAGAGCAATTAAAATAACAAATGGTATGTTAAGTCATTATTCTAAGAGGATTTGAGTTGAGGAAAAAGATGTCTTCCTGTAATTATATGCAGCCTTGCTGAGACCAACCTGGAGAATTGTGGACAGTTTTGGTCTCCTGACTGAAGCAAAGATGTACTTGGCATGTAAAGAAGGTTCACTAAAATAGGTCCAGGGACAGATGGATTGTCCTCTGAGGAACAAAAACACTTTATTCTCAGGCCTTTAGAAGAATGATAGCTGAACTTATTCAAACCTACACTATTTTATAGCGTTCAATAGGCCAGATTCAGAAAGGATGTTTCCCCTTGCTGGAGGGTCTGAAACCTGGGACACAGTCTGAGAATAAGGGGCAGTTATTTAGGCTGAGATGAGGGGTATTTGTTTCCCATTAGAATGCTGGTGAATCAAGGAATGCAGGGATAATGTTGGAAATGGTGTTGAAGCAGAGGATCAGCCATGGTCACATTGAATGATGGAGTGGATTTGAAGGACAGAATGGATGATTCCTGCTCCTGTTTCTTAACATTCTTATTGCAATAGGAATGGAAAGTAAGAGTAAGAAGGTTTTGCTCAGCTTTACATGTCCTTCATTAGAACACAACTGGAGTAATGTGTATAGTGTTGAGTTATTTACTTAAGAAAGGATAGAATTGTATTAGAACCAGTTCAGAGAAAGTTCACACGGCTGATTCCTGGGATGGAGAGGTTTATTTTCTGAGGAAAATTTCAGATTGTAGCAAAATGTGTGAAAGTTCAGAAGATTAAAAGGTGATCGCATTGAGGAGATGAGACAGAGGAGTTGCTGAGAGGCTGTTTCTTTTTGTCCAGGACAAGGGGACAGATTTTCAAATGTAATTGTCAGTCCCTTAAGACTGAGATGAGGAGAATTTATTTTTTAGATGGTTGCTGGTCAGTGGAATTCTCTTCCCTGGAGACTAGTGGAGGCAGAGTCATTGAATATATTCAAGGCTGAGTTAAGAATGATTTTGGATTGAGGAGTGAATAAGGGTTACAGAGGAGTGAGCGGGAAAATAATTGTGACTACAGTTCGATCAGCCATGATGGAGTCTGCTCGAGGGGCTGAATGGCCTTCTGCTGCTCCTAGTTATTTTGTTCTTATCCCAATACATCCTTCAGACTGCTCTCTGTGCCCAGTGATGGATACACAAGCTCTATGTTTTATCCTCACCAGACACTCTCCTGTACCCATTCATTAGGCCACCCACTCAACCCATCTCACCAGCAGTAATTACCCACTCTGTCCCCAGGCCTTCCTGATCCAGCACTTCATCTTCCATTGGTGTAAGGATGGGAAGACCTGGATGTCTCCACTCTTCTTCACTCATTCCCTGATGGTGTTTGCTCTCTTTCCAAACACATAAATTGTTCATCACTCATCAAACACATGCTCTAGCCCAGGGTTGTCCAACGTGTGGACCAAGGGGTGAATGTGACCCTCGAAGCCCCTCAGTGCGGCCCCCGGAGCGAGTTTCCAGAATCTCAGTCACACAGTTCAGTTTGAATGGAAGAATCTGTATGGAGCTGCTTCTCCAATCACATGCCGTTTCTTTCCCATGTTTGCTGCTGATGGGTTTTTGAGCCAATCTGCAGCAAATGTGGGAGAGAAACAATTTGTGATTGATGAGGATTAAACTCTAATCATCATCTTTATTTATTCCTCATTATTGTGCTCAGCAAGTTGTTTCTTTTCATATCTCAGTTTAGTTTTTAATTGAAATTTCTGCTGTGCCAAACTTGATCATTCTGAAGTTTACTCATCGGCCCCTTGAGTGAGAAAAACATTGCCATGTGTTTGCCCAGTGAATATGTTGGTGAACCCTGCTCTAGCCTATGCTGGTGCCAGCCTAACGGACATGTCTCTGACAGTCAATGCTGCTGCCTTTGCATTGCCGGTGTCTGGGTGGAGATGTTCTTTCTACAATTTCACTCTCATCCTTATTCACATATCAGGCTGTGCTGCACTCACCGTGTCAGAACACACCAGGACATTGATCCTTTTCCACACGTGTCTGAAACCTGCTCACCTCCCAGCAATCTCCATCCAGACTGGCTTGTAATGTTGGGATAACCTCCTCCCATCCTGAGGGAACAGGACCTCCCTCCGAGCCTGAGCAGCCGGGAGGAGTCCCTCCAGGGAGGAATTAGTGATTGGGGGGTAACCCTTGCTCTGCTTTCTGACATTTCAGCCCCTCATTCAGTAAGCAGAGCTCTCTCACTGCTCCCTCCAGAGCTGCTGTGTTTGAAAGTCCTGCTGGCTGCCTTTGGAGATGGTGCCAGCATTGCCTGAACCGGGACTGCCCCCTGCCCAGGCTGCCTCTGTGGGCAGCTCCCCCTGCCTGCCAGCCGTTAATTGTCCGCCTCTGACAATATCACCTTCATAACTCTGCCTATCCTGCCCACACAGACACACCACCCATTTCCAATCCCCATGTTGGGAATTCACAGCTTCTGGGAAAATCACAGCCATTATCTTCACCCTCACCACAAACTGCATTCCCAAACCACTGACCATCCCATGTCCCTCCCGAGCCACTCCAAGTAAGGACATGGGGATCCTGTGATTATGGTCCTGTCCCATCATCACTTTTACCATTTAATCACTCCTGTAATTCCAGTTTGTCCTTTCTTTGTTTCATCCCCAGCCACCCACCGCTGTCCCTTCAAACCTGTCAATTCACTGCCAGTTCCCAGTTCCAATGGAAGCTCAAACTTTACCCCTGTTTCTCTCTTCACAAATATTTCCCTAACCTGCTGAACATTTCCAGTTTATTTATATTTCATTTTCAGCATTGAGCATTTCCTCATTCTACAGAAATGCAAGTTGTGTTTTTGGAATGTCTCCTACAATACATTATTATTGTTATTAACAGTATTATATAAAACACTGGGGATTGAGCCTGATTCCTGTTATTTCTCTCTCTGGTCTCCAGTCTGTGTAGTAATGCTCTCACAGATTCTTGTGCTGAGGATCTCGTCTCCGCTCTCTGTACAAACCAGTCACTGAGGCTTCTGAACCTGCAATCAAATTCCTTCACAGATCAATCTGTCCCTGCTCTCCGCCACCTCATACTGACCTGCAGGAGTCTGGAGCAGATAGAGTGAGTGTTTGTGTTAATTTTTATAGAACATAGAACATTACAGCGCAGAACAGGCCCTTCGGCCCACGATGTTGCGCCGACCAGTTACAAAAACAATGACCCACTAGCCTATACCAATCCCTTTTCGTCCATAAACCTATCCATAGATCTCTTAAACGCCCCTAAACTAGGCGCATTTACAACAATTAAAATATAAATGGATTTAAAATATAAATGGGCCTGAATCTTCCAAGCAGCAGCAATGGTGAGCAGATTGCCGGTATGTGTGAAAATTCCCCCAACCTGAAACTGCTGCATATTTCTCCCAGAATCTACACCACAGTGACCCCGGGGAGCTCCATCAGAGCAGAGTCGGGGAAGAGAGAGCACACACCCTATTTACAGCACAGTGACCCCGGGGAGCTCCATCAGAGCAGAGTCGGGGAAGAGAGAGCACACACCCTATTTACAGCACAGTGACCCCGGGGAGCTCCATCAGAGCAGAGTCGGGGAAGAGAGAGCACACACCCTATTTACAGCACAGTGACCCCGGGGAGCTCCGTGTTAGTTGATTGGGGGAGTGAATGGGTTGGTGTGTAGATGGATGAATGGTTAGTCAGGGAGCTGGGGAGAGGTTAGAGGATTAGTTCTGGGTGTCGGGGGAGTGGACGAGTTGTATTGTGTTGGGTTGGAGGGTTAATCGGGAGTTTGGATGGTGACTGGGAGTTGGTCATGTTATTGGGGTCTAAACAGATGTGGTTGTGTGGTGGGGGGGTTGGGGTTGATTAATAGCTTTGAAGAGGGTAGTGGGGTGGGGTTTGTTCTGGGGGAATGAGTTTAAGTCAGAGGTTTAGTCAAGAATGTATTCAGGAGGCAGCTGGATAGAGCACTTGGGGTGAACGGGATCAAAGGTTATGGGGAGAAATCAGGATGAGGCTATTGAGTTGGACGATCAGACATGATGGTGATGGATGGTGGAGCAGGTTCGAAGGGCCAAATGGCCTCCTCCTGCTCCGATCTTCTATGTTTCTATGTCAGGTGAGGAGAGGTTGGCTCAGGATGAGGCCAAGTTGGGAGGTTTAGTCCGATTAGTTTAAGGGCTCATGGGAGGTGGCCAGGCTGGAGGGGAGGTAGGGATGAGTGGGTCTAGTCAGATTGTGGGAGGTGTAGTATGGGGGATCAGTGGGAATGATTGGGGGACTCGGTTGTGCTATTCAGGTATTAGCCCAGGTGGTGAGCTGTCTAACATTACCTGAGTAACTATCCAGGTAAATTTTGTGGATCTGTCCCAAGTCTCTGACTCTAACTGCAGCAGGGGAATTTCCCCAATAGTAGTTACTACCTCTGGGACAATTCCCAGGTAAATCAGTGTGTCAGGACATCCACAGGGTCCCGATGCTCATCTTCAGTTGTGTGTCTGGGTCTCTGGTGATTCAGAAACCAGAAGATTTGTCCCATTAACTCCAGTCTCCTGTTATTTACCCTGTTGTTCAATCTGTTTATTTCCTGTTTCATCTTTAATCTGTTTCAGGCTGTGGGGAAATCGGTTCAGTCCAAATGGAGCGCGACAGCTGGAGTCACTGCGGGGAGTCAGATCGGGACAGACAGTGAAACTGTGAACATTTCAATCTCTGAACATTGCTGCTCCACCGGTTACAGTGAAATCCTGAATTGTGAAGATCTTCGACAGCTCCTTCCAAACCCTTCATTCCTGCCCCTCTCCCTCCCTATTCCATCAGCCCCTCCAGCCTGGCAGTGATTTCCCTGCTTACCTGGTTTCCCAGCTGGAAAACTGTTGTAGTTTTAGTCTCCACATTGAAGGAAAGATTGCTGCAAACCATTGTTTAAGCAGCAATGTGTTGTCAGTGTTCTCAGTAGCAGAGTCTTCACCCTCCTTTCAAAATGGAGCAGCAGAGATCATTCTCCAGAGAGAGGGAACAGTGTGTGTGATTCTGACAGTACCCAGCAGAGGACAGATTGGTCAATCTTGTCAGAGTTTCCTCTCTGTCTCTGTGAATGAATTAAAGGCTCCACCAGCCCCTCCTCAAAACCTCTTTCACTATCTGGGGATTAAAGTCACACAATGCCACCATCTGCTGGTGGCTCACATCTACTGCAGGCACTGCTCTTTGTGAGCCTCAGACAAGTTCAGTCAGTCCCAATGTCTGCATCTGGGAACCGGTTACTGCAGTGTGAATATTGAACAATATTGACAGGGATTGGAGTTTACAGCAAGAACCTCGGCTGGTGAATTAACCCTTTTATCACCAGACCCTGTACATGAACTCTGTTCCCTCATTCCCTATGGGAGATATTGTCTGGAGATTGTCATTGGGGATGATCTCAGACTGTAATGTGTACATTTGGTGCAGTTATTAGACACTAATCTCATTCAGAATGGGAGTGGGTAAACTGTGCTGCACTCTGTAATTCCTGTATCAGACATTCAGTGTTTAATCTTCCACAGTGGATCTTACTATTGTTGCCTGGTATGCAGGGGAGGTCCTATGAGGAGAGACTGAGGGATTTGGGGTTGTTTTCACTGGAAAGAAGGCGGCTAAGAGGGGATCTTATAGAAACATATAAGATGATTAGAGGTTTAGATAGGGTGGATGGTGATAGCCTGTTTCCTCGGATGGAGAAATCTAGCACGAGGGGGCATGGCTTTAAATTAAGGGGGGGTAGTTATAGGACGGATGTCAGGGGCAGGTTCTTTACCCAGAGGGTGGTGAGGGACTGGAATGCCCTGCCTGCTGCAGTTGTAAATGCGCCTAGTTTGGGGGCGTTTAAGAGATTGGTGGATAGGTTTATGGACGAAAAAGGAGTGGTTTAGATTAGTGGGTCAATGTTTTTTTTTTAAAAATAAGACTGGTCGGCGCAACATTGTGGGCCGAAGGGCCTGTTCCGCGCTGTAATGTTCTATGTTCTATGTTCTATGTTCTACTAATGGATCTTTTAATATTTCCCAGGTAATTGTCTCAATCTCACAGACTGATACTTTGAAAATTGGAAATACAAACATTTTGAGACACAATTACAACCGTTCATCAATTTTGTCCGTGCTCGAACAGAAAATAATTTCCAAACAAACTATTCCCCTTTTGCTTTTGCTTTACAATTCCACAGGTTGATACAGAGAGCAGTTCCATTGGAATCCAAACCTGCCAATTATCAACATCAACACAAGTTCCCACAGATTTACCTGGGAAAGTTTCAGTGTTAACTCTGGTGAAGCAGGGTGTTGATTCCTTCACCCACAACACGCACACACACATACACATACACTCACACACACACATACACACACACATACATATACACACACACGCACACACACATACACACACACGCACACATACATACACACGCACACACACACAGTAAATGTTAATTCAATTATTTCTGGAACTGTTAAAATCCCAAATGCACAGGTTGATTAAAGTGTTTCCAAACCAAAGGTGGAATATGTTTCTGATTTATAATCTCAATCACACAGAGGCACTGACAAAAAACATACAACCACAAGCATAATCTCACACACACACACATTCACACAGAGACACAGTGACACAATCATGGAACCAAACATACAGATACATAATCATACACATACACACATCTGTACATCCTACACACAACCCTCCAGACACACACACTGATACACACAGACACAAACTGACACCAACACACACACATTCACACACTGACAAACTCACACACAAGTTCCAGGCCACAGAGATACACACTCCCTGAAACACGCACATACAAAGCTGGACAAGTCCACACTCTTACCCACGTATTGACACACAGAGAGACTTCAGAGGGAAACACAGAATCTCTCTTAAATACACACAACACACATCACAAACCCATGCATTACAGCGGTTAATAAATTCTCAGCACCCCATAAACAAATGTAATTTAATTTAGACAACAGTGATAACATTTCCTCTGAAATGGACGTCCCTAGACCGAAAATAACAAATGAACACTGGGGCAGCACTGGACAGGATCGGAGCCTCGGAAATACAGTTTCCTCTTTCCTTGTTCCTTATATCTCACTGAGCAGATGCAGAGCTATCGCACAGAAAGCTAGAATTCACAATTTCACTCTGTCCCTGCACACTCACCTCAGCTTTATTTAATTTCTGAATGTATGATTTATTTTGGATTGTCTCAAATATCTCAGGACAGATGCATGATGTCAGATATGACCATTATTTATCAAACTGTTTATTTTACCATGACAGATATTACCTGGGGTTTGTCAGATTGTTGTTTTTCATCCATCTGCAGTTGCAGATGTCAGCATTGAAAAGTGGAGAGATATTCTATATCATTAAAAGCATCACATTGAATCAGGGAAATTCTTCAAAAACTATGAATTAATCACTTTCAAATTAGTATCATTTCTTCAGAACAAACTATTCACATCATCTATTATTACAATTTAAACTCACTTTATTGTGTTGTCTGGTCTGTACTAGTTTTAACTGAACACTGCTCAGTATGTGACATGATCTATGTTATTGAGTTTTGAAAGAGAAAGGGTTAATGTTGCTGCTCTGTAATTGTAATGGATATTCCTCATGTTATCATCTGTATCACTGTAGGGATTTGTAATTAAACATTGCATTTTTTTTATGTTCAATGCTAATTGGTAATCACTGCACTCCTGAAACTAATACATACACAAGCTAATAAAGAGCGGGGGACTAGGATAAATACTGCAGCTAACAGTGAGAGTGAAACTAAAAAGACCGTAAGATACAGGAGCAGAATTCAGCTCTTCTGCTCATTGAGTCTCCTCCGTCATTTAATCACAGCTGATAACTTTCTCAACCCCATTCTCCCACCTTTCCAATCAACTGCCTGTCTATCCCTGTCTTAAATACAATCAATGAGAGAGAGAGTAAGCAGAACATGTGAGGGGGAGGGTCGGTGAAGAGTGAGGGTGCGGGGAGAGGGCGATGGGAGATAGTGTGAGGGAAGGAAGTGAGAAAGGAATAAATTAAGAGTGAATGAGGAGGAGAGATGGTGAGGGGAGCTGATGAGGAGAGAGAGTGATGGGGAGAGACAGAGGAGAGAGCAAGAGGACAGGGTGTGAGAGAGGGATGGGGAGAGTGTGTCAGAGATGGAGCGAGCTGGTGTGAGAGTGAGGGGGGGAATGGGGTGGGAGTGATAGGACAAGAGGCTGAGGGAGAAAGGGTGATGTCAGTGAGGGGGAGACACTGAGAGTATAGGGGAGAGAGTGTGGGGGAAGATTTTCGAAGAATAGTGTGAGATGCGGTGACTGAACAGGAGATATTGTAAGGGACAGATAGAGTGGGGGGAGGGATCATGAGGGTAGATAGAGTGAAGGGAGAGATAGGGAGGGGCGGAAGTGAAGGGAGGGAGCATTGGGAGATAGATTGAATGAAGAGGGGAGGGAAGGGACAGGAGTAGTGAGAGAAGGTGGGTGAATGAGGGAGAGTGAGTCGGGGGGAAGAGGGAATGACTGGGAGAGAGCGCAATGGGAGATAGATTGAGTGAAGAGAGAGGGGGAAGGCATTCTGAGGGGGAGAGAAGGTGAATGAATGAGGGAGACAGAGGAAGGAGAGTGTAAGGGGAGAGAGTGAGAAGAGAGTGCAATGGGAGATAGATTGAGTGAAGAGAGAGGTGAGGGGGAGAAAAGTTGACTCAATGAGGAAGTGAGAGTCAGGAGGGAGAATGAAGGGGAGAGAGTGAGTGAGGGGTAGAGTGTGAAGAGAGATGGAGTGCTTTATCCAAGGAATGTTTCATCACATTTTTATTAGTTTAGGAAAAGCAGGAATTAAATTGCTCAGCATCCCAGTGTGGCCTCGTGTTTATTTCAATCAGCCCCTTCACATTCAAACATGAAGTTTTGAATACTGTCTGTGTCAGTGTTTGTGGATTCAGTTCTTCTCTCACTTTTTTCACTTGTCTGAAGAATTTGAATGATAGACATTGTTGAATCATTCCTGGAACTGGTGAATCTTCAGGGGTGACAATCTCATCAAACTAACAAAGAACTGTATCTTTATTCATCCATCATTTCCAATCTCTGAATACCTCACACATTTTTCCAGAATGCAGGAAGCTCTCAATAATCTCCAATTATTTCCCAAAACAATTGTTCCCACTTTACTGTGAGCTACATTCCACTGACACTCCCAAAGCAGCCACAGAAAAGTCACTGGTTATTTTAAACCTTTAACCTGAGCTCTTTGAACTTACCATTCACTCACATTGTACAGAAATGTTGACCCTGTTTTGATGAGAGTGACCAGATTAACATTAAATCATGAAAGCAGTTTCCGTACTGAGATTAACCACATTGGCAGCAATTCCAGAATATCAGAGACATTGCTGTGTGTACTGTGTGAATCCCGCTGTGAAATATCGGAATATTTTTCAGCTTCCACATTTTATCGTTTAATAAAAGACATTATTCCATCCATTTTCAATCTAAATCGTGTCAATTTACATCTCCCTGCACTGAAACTCTCCACGGAATAACTCTTTGCAATTTGATATTTCCAGCTATCCTGCTTCCAGTGCTGGCTAATGTTTTGTGTCCTTGGCAGACCAGGGTGTTTAGCATTCTGTCACATTAAATGGTCAACAAATATGTCAAAACTGTGGATACATTTCAGTGTGTGGGGGTGGGGGAGGTTGTCAGCATGTGGGTCAATGTATTTAAATCTCAAATATGTGCAGTTCTCGGCCGTTTGACTGAACGAACCTGATCTGGTGGTGAAAATGCGGAACAAGAATTTTCAGAGAATAATACGAGACAGATGAGGCTCTTCGACCTGTTCACGGGACAACTAATATCATAACTAATTCAATATCTGGCTCACAGCTATGCATGTTATGATGTACCAAGTAATCATTCAGATTCTTTACAAAGGATGTGACACAACCCACCTCTACCAGCCTCCAGGAAGTAGATTTCAGACCATCACCGACCACCAAGTAAAACAAAATGGTCACATTCCCCACACGTCCTGCCTCTGACCCTTCAATTAATGGGAACGGATAGAAACGGATGCTCCTTATCCACTCGATCAATGGCCCTCATAATCTTGCACGCCTAAATTAAGTCACCCCTCAGTCATTGTTGCTCCAGTAAAAACAATCCAAGCCTCTCAATTCTATTTTCACAAGACCCTTGTCAGACCCCAGTTGGAGTACTGTGCACAGTTCTGGTCGCCTCACTACAGGAGGGATGTGGAAGCTATTGAAAGGGTGCAGAGGAGATTTACAAGGATGTTGCCTGGATTGGGAGGCATGCCTTATGACGATAGGTTAAGGAAGCTGGGACTCTTTTCCCTGGAGAGACGAAGGATGAGAGGCGACCTGATAGAGGTTTATAAAATGTTGAGAGGAATAGATAGGGTGGATTCTCAGAGGCTATTTCCCAGGGCTGAAATGGTCACTATGAGAGGACACAGGTTTAAGGTGCTGGGGAGCAAGAACAGGGGAGATGTTAGGGGTAAGTTTTTCACTCAGAGGGTGGTGAGTGAGTGGAATCGGCTGCCGTCAGTGGTGGTAGAGACGAACTCGCTGGGGTCTTTTAAGAGACTTCCGGATGAGCACATGGGATTTAATGGGATTGAGACTTACACATAGGCCTGGTAGGTAGGGATATGATCGGCACAACTTGTGGGTCGAAGGGCTTGGTTGTGCTGTAGTGTTCTATGTTCTATAACTTCAATCTTCTAACACAGGCAACCCTCTTGTGAAGCTCCTCTGTGTTTCCATACACTGTCTTGGGACTCCCTGGCCTGTAGTTCGCTGGTTTGTATCCTCTAGAATATCTTCCGATTTTCAGTGCTTTTACCAGCCAGAGTATACCCGTGTACCCTCTTTACTTTTCTAATTACTTTCTTAAGCTCCGTTCTGTACTTGAATAATGCATCCAATCGTTTTAGTGCTCCTTCACAACTAAAAGTACATTTATTTGTCGTGCTAACCTGTATATCTCTGGTCATTATGGATATTCGAGCTAGTTAGTCCTTGCTAACATACTTGAGGGAATATTTTGGGATTGCACAGTCCCCATTTCCTATTTCAGAATCCCCACCTGCACTTCAGCAGATCCTCCAACAATCGCTGCTCCTCTCTACCTTGGCAAGATCATTATTGAACCAAACGCCACTCCTGCTCAGTCCAAAGCAAGGTTTTGTTGTGAAGTGCTGAAGGTTTTATCTATACCAACTGTGCCTGAATGGAGTTTTAAGTTCAACATGCTGAAAGATCGCCACTCAGTCCAATTTATTTTTTTGGTGACAGTTGATTTATTTTGCATTACGTTGGGATTTCCATGTGGCTCGCAGCCTGGAATTTGTCAAAGAACAGAAGGTTTCAGATTCAATCCCTCTCCCTTGGCAGAGACGAGTTCTGAACAGGCTTTAGGGAGCCTGTGTTCCTTACCTGGGCATTGGAATGGAAACAATATGCACTGAATTGGCCCAGAGATGACGTTTGGAGTGACCAATTCTGTTTGTATTGAATCGAACGACCCACGTGGGGTTCTGATCAATTCACTGTCGAGTTAGCAAGGAACATTTGGAGTTTTAACTCTGCTAACAGTCCATCTTGTTCAGAAAGTCGGGATGAAGAACCTGGGAACCAAGCTCACAAGGAGAGACAACATCTGGAAGACGAGGACAAAAAACTGACTGCGTGTGACAGTGAAATCCTGAGCAGGTTTTAATTGCAAGTGGAAATCAATCGTAAGTTAAATACGGTAAGAGATAATGAGCATTTCATTTATGTCTCACATGTAGCTTCAGGAAAAAAAGGAAAAAGTATTTAAAATCAACTTTGTGTCTTTATTCTCTGCAGACTTTAAAACACAGGTTTGGAAACATAAGTGGCCCCTGAGCTGTGACCCGACAAGAAATAGAGGTGGAAGTTGCTCCGGGTTAGATTCTGAAAACTTTTGAAGTGATTTTGACAAACCTGATATTGACTCTGATCCAATAAATGCAGTAAATGGTATTATAGCTTAAGCAATGGCGGGGGGTGAGGGGGTAACTCTAGAGCCAGCTGCAAGAAGAAATGATCTTTTGATAGTATTGTGGGGGTAAGGAGTGGATAGATTCACTTGTCTGATACTCCAGGGATTCAGGGAATAGAAGATATTTCATTAGCACAAAGTGAGTTCCTGAGCTAAATGGCCCCATTCCCTCTCTTAGTTTACACCAGATGGAATGGAGAAAATGGCAGAGTGTTAGAAATGGGAAGAAACGTTGAGAAATAAACTCCATTAAAAAAAATGGCCACATTGGGTGGAACTTGGCATCAATAGTGAAGAAGATCTGGGATCCCTCAAAAAGGGTGTGGAGCCCAAGGGGAGCGAGCAGATGAAATGATTAAAGTTACAGCGATTGCGAGTTGTTTGGGGGCAGTTAGAGGGAAAAATAAAGGGAAGTTAAGTGAAGAAATGATAAACTGGAGAAAGCAGATTCAGCAATAGAGTAATAATGAAGATGAGTGAGCATATTGTAGATACAAAAGCAAAGAACATGTAGGAGGATGCTAAAATTAAAATAGATAGAATGTAGGAAAAGGTGAAAGAACTTTGAGTTTAAGTGGCAGATCAAGAAAAAAAGAAACCAAGCTAATATGAGAAGATAAGAACTAAGAGCAGGAATAGTAGGCCATCTGGCTCCTGGAATCTGTTCTGCCATTCAATAAGATCACCTTAAGGCTTATCTTATCGTGGACTCAGCTCCATTATCCCGCCTGGTTACACTAGCCCTTAAACCATCTACTGTTTAAAAAATGATCTATCCTTGCCTTAAAAACATTCAGTTATGTCGTTTCAACTGCTTCACTGGGCAGAGAATTCCACAAATTCCCAACACTTTGAGTGAGGAACTCTGTCCTCAACTCAGTCCTCAATATAGGGGCACGAAGTGGTCTTGGCAGACAGGATTAAGGAAAATCCAAAGGCATTTTACTCCTATGTTCGGAACAAAAGGATGGTTAGAGGAAAAATCGGTCCCCTCAGGGACAGAGGAGGGGAACTGTGCTTTGAGTCTGAGGGAATGGGGGAGATCCTGAATACTGACTTTGTGTCAGTATTCACGAAGGAGAGGGACTTGTTGTCTGGTACTGTCTTGGAGGGAGCTATAGACCAGTTGAAGGAAATATCCATTACGTGGGAGGAAGTGTTGGGATTTTTAGGTAGTATTAAAACCTCGTGTCCAACGAGGGGCGTACACGCGATGGGTCGTACTGGGGCTGCTCTTGGTTGTTCGAGATTGGCCTAGTGCTTCATGTGGTTAGTGTGTGCCTAAACTGGACCAGATACTGGGCAAGACGACAGCTCAGTGACTATCGCTGATTGCTGTTCAGACACATGGATTTGGGCCAGTGTCTGTGGGAGTTTGCGCATTCTCCCCGTGCTTGCGTGGGTTTTCTCCGGGTGCTCCGGTTTCCTCCCACACCCCAAAGATGTGCTGTTAGGCTGATTGGCAGCAATAAATTGTCCCTAAATCAGTTTCCCTCAATCTGGATGGCCATAAAACATTAGACAGGGGTCGTGGGTGGACAGGGGGATTGGTGGTGTTGAGATGGCGGCGCGGGCTCGTTGGGCCGAAGGGCCTGTTTCCCGGGCTGATTTTGTTCTTTATAAATCTCTGGGGCCCGATGGCATTTATCCCAGGCTGCTTAGGGAGGCGAGAGATGAAATTGCTGGGCCTCTGATGCAAATCTTTGTCTCTTCTTTGGACACAGGTGAGGTCCCAGAGGACTGGAGGATAGTGAACGTGGTACCGTTGTTTAAACAGGGCAGTAGGGATAACCTTGGTAATTATAGGTTGGTGAGTTTGACATCAGTGGTAGGGAAGTTGTTGGAGAGGATTCTAAGAGATAGGATGTATAAGGATCTGGAGAGTTACGATCTGATTAGGGATACGCAGCATGGCTTTGTAAAGGGGAGGTCGTGTCTTATGAATCTGGTAGAATTTTTTGAGGAGGTGACAAAAACGGTTGATGAAGGATGAGCCGTTGATGTCGTCTATATGGATTTCAGTAAGGTGTTTGACAAAGTCTCTCATGGTAGGTTGGTAGTAAAGATTAAGGCTCATGGGATACAAGGCCAGATATCTAGATGGGTAGAGAACTGGCTTGCTAAGAGGAGTCAGAGAGTAGTAGTGGGAGGGTCCTTTTCTAGCTGGAGGTCTGTCACTAGTGGTGTGCCGCAGGGCTCAGTACTGGGACCTCTTCTCTTTGTAGTGTATATAAATGATTTGGAAGAGGGAGTAGGTGGTGTGATCAGCAAATTTGCAGATGACACAAAGATGGCTGGACTTGCTGATAGTGAGGAGCAGTGTCAGGCAATACAGCAGGATATAGATAGGCTGGTAAACTGGGCAGAGAAATGGCAGATGGAATTTAATCCAGATAAATGTGAGGTGATGCATTTTGGAAGAAATAATGTAGGGGGGAGTTATACGATAAATGGTAGGACCATCAAGAGTATAGAAACACAGAGGGACCTAGGTGTGCAAGTCCACAAGTCTTTGAAGGTGGCAGCACAGGTGGAGAAGGTGGTGAAGAAAGCTTACGGTATGTTAGCCTTTATAGGAAGGGGTATAGAGTATAAGAGCTGGAGTCTAATGCTTCAGTTGTACAGAACGTTGGTTAGACCGCATTTGGAGTACTGCGTCCAGTTCTGGTCACCTTACGACCGGAAGGACGTGGAGACTCTGGAGAGAGTGCAGAGGAGGTTTACCAGGATGCTGCCTGGTATGGAAGGACTAATATATCCTTTCTCAGGTTAGGAGACCAAAACTGTACACAGTACTCCAGATGGGGCCTCACAGCTGCAACATAATCGCTCTGTATTTAAACTCCATCTCTCTCAGAATAAAGGACAAAATTCCATTTGCTTCTGAATTATTATCTGTGACAACTACAAAGCAGCTCCTTGAGATTCCTGCACAAGCAAACCCAGGTCCCTCTGCATCGCAGCATGCTGCAATTTATTCTACAATTTAAACAGTCCATTCTGCTGATATTTCTACCAATATGGAAGAGATTGATTTTACTGCCATTGTACTTCATCTGCCAGACCCTCGCTCAGTCCCTTCAGCGTTCTCTATCCTTTGCAGACTTTCAGCATCCTCTGCACATTTTGCCCTTCCAACATCTTATGTCGTCTGTGAATTTTGAGACACTGCACTTGGTCCCCAAGTCCAAATCATCGATAGAAATCGTAAACAATTGCGGTCCCAACACTGATCCCTGAGGCACGCCACTACTCACTGATCGCCAAACAGAAAAAAACCTACTCATGGACCATCCCCCCCACTCCTTCTTTCTGTTAGTTAATTAGTCCTCTATCCATTCTAATATATTACCCGTAACAGAATGCACCTTTATCTTATCAGCTGTGCTGCACACAGCTCCGTTTCAGATTCAATGAGAAAAGTCTCACCATGAAAAGTAGCGAGTTATTCATGGAAAGGATGAGGCTGAAAAACTGCCACTGCATTAACAGAGAAATGCACAAATCTGCCGTCAGAGTTGAGTGTTTTTACACCAAGTCAGTAATGAAAAGCAGGTGCCTGCTGCTGCTCATTCAAAGCCCCAGTGAGAAACTGAAAAGTTGAAGTCACAGTGATCGATAGGGCAGGGAATGAAGTGTGTGTTTGAGATAGGATAGAGCCATGCAGGGTGAGGAGAATGCCTGTGCTGTCTTGCAGGTAATCAATGTTTATAATATGATGAAAATTGGGCCCCCCCCACTTCCCTTCAGGGCCACATCCCGTTCCAATGCACCCGATAACCATTCAATGTAACTGGGACGATGGGTCGTATACAGTCACAAATTTAACTTTTTTTACGGTAGCTGAAGTAACAAATCCTATTTGACCATCCAACTGCCAAAACTGTGGAGGAGAAATGTATTAATTAACGGGATATTGAAACACCGAGGCACTGGTGGGAGAGGGTGTTGCATTTTTCCAGTCCTGACCAATGAGAAATCCCAGCAATGACGTACAGTTTCAAAGTGAATTTAACAAATGTAAGTGGAGGGGTAAAATGTCTCTGAGTGAAAACAAGAACCCAACCAATCAAACCCACTTTTAATGGACAGATCCTCTCCTGTTTTTGTATTCAGTAACACGAGCTGCCATCCCTCAGGCACATAGAACATAGATTTCAACATCTATGTTACAGATCATACCGTACACATCTCACCTGCAAAGCACACGGCTCTGTCCCAATAAAAAACCTGTCATACATGTTTCTGTCACCGTATCAGCAGGCTTGGATTCCATTCTGTTAACATAGGGGGCTGTTTAGTTTAGCTGTCTGGATCGCTGATCTGTGACACACTCTGATACCAACACTCCATGCTGACTGAGGTATATGAAGGCCCACCAGTCCCACACTGCCCATCACCTCAGGTTCTGTCATCCTCAGCTTAAATCAGCACTGGTCAGCTCTCCCCATCAAATGGGGGAACAGAATATTGTCATAAGAACATAAGAAATAGGAGCAGGAGTAGGCCATTTAACCCCTCAAGCCTGCCCCGCCATTCAATAAGATCATGGCTGATCTGAAGTGGAATCAGTTCCACTTTCCCGCTTTCTCCCCATAACCCTTAATCCCCTTGCCCACCAAAAACCCATCTACCCGTGACTTAAATATATTCAGCGAGGAAGCCTCCACCACTTCAACGGACATCCAGAGATTCACCATCTTTTGAGTGAAGACATTCCTCCTCAACTCCGTTCTAAACTGCACCCCGCCCACCTTATCTTGAGGCTGTGCCCTCTAGTTCTGTTTTCCTTTCTAAGTGGGAAGAATCTCTCTACCTCTACCCTGTCTATCCCCTTCATTACCTTATATATCTCTATAAGATCCCCCCTCAGCCTTCTAAACTCTAATGAGTACAGGTCCAGTCTATTCAATCTCTCCTCATAAGATAATCCCCTCAACTTCGGTATCACCTGGTGAACCTTCTCTATACTCCCTCCAAGTCCAATATATATAAATAGGAGCAGGAGTAGGCCATCTAGCCCCTCGAGACTGCCCCGCCATTCAATAAGATCATGGCTGACCTGATAGTGGTTCAGTTCCACTTGTCCGCCTGCTCCCCCTAACCCTTAATTCCCTCATTGGTCAAAAATCCATCTATCTGTGTCTTAAACATATTTAACAAGGTAGCCTCCACTGTTTCAATGGACAGAGATGTCATTTGTGACTACGAGGGCTTTATCTTACCTTTATCATAGAGACTGCACTTCTTTTATATTCCCACATGGCCCAACCCACCACATCCTTCAAACCAATATAGGAAACTACTGTTGGAATAGTACAGCAAATGTAAAACAAAACATGTGGGAACTTAGCGGCTTAGATGTTCCAACAATTGAACCACTCACAGAATTCAAATAAAGGGAGATTTCAGGAATTTCTTCAACTGCTCTCTGAACTTCGTCTGGGTCACTACATAAATAAATGTGTTCGTGCAGCAACTCAAGAGCTGCAACATGAATCCCAATTCCAGAACGTAATATGGCACTAATGTATAAGTATATCCCATCCAAACCATTCGGTTCAAAATGGAGAATACCTTTAATGTTGACCATAGCAGGATGAAATTTGCTGAAATTACAAACAGTAAAACAATGGATTTCCTCCGGCTATCCATCTCTGGGTCTCTGGGAGCCTCCCCACTGGTGTAAGTCCGGACTCTTCTCCGGGCTCTGCTGGTCATTAAAATGTGTTGTACTGTGATAACATTAAGCAGCAAAATCAGGACAAATGAGACAAACGGTGTGAGAATATAGTGCAAGAATGAGATTGTTGTCCATGTCCGAGAGAACAGAACATCAATTGTTGTGAAACAAAATCTTGGTGAGTTCTGCAGCATAAACTCACCTGTTAACATAAAATACCAAAAACTGTTCTTTAAACAGCTCAGCACGGCCACTGTTCCCAACACAACAATCGCTGTTTTCTCAGTGCAATATTTATGGCTAAGCTGATGGCAACAAATGGCCACAAGTCTCCCAAAGGTGAAAGAAATGGTAAACCAGACAGAACAATCAGCAGCTGTTAAAAGCAGAATGGCACGGATATTGTAAACAGGATTGATTTCAGGAAGATAAATTGCTCTTTATAAATAATTGGAATCTGTCTCATTATTAGGTCCAGTATAAGGAGTAGCAGATCTGCCGTTTCCATGGCCACTAAATAACAGGCGATACATTTGGAGAGACCGCGTTTTCCACGAGAGAGAACGATAATTGTCATTATGTTTACTGTAAGAAAGGGAAATGAAGATTAACATTACAAATCAGAATGGAGGAAAATTTAAGATATGATGAATTAATCATTTGGAACGCTTTCCAGAATTGGGTGACTTGTTACAGTGTTTGTACATGAGCAAACAAACAGCCGTATATCTGCTAAATTTGAACCTACTCTGGTGTTACAACTTACCCAATGACTGGGTCATTGAATCTGCTTTTATTCACACTTTGTGATGGGCACGGTTTGAATCACTGAGTCCTTGTTGTTGACGGTTTTGCTCGGTGAGTCGACTGTAGTTAATTGCTGGTGCTTGTTCATTCTCCTTCTGATCCTGGCACTTGGTGCATTGAAATTACAAAAAAATGTTCAGAAACACGATTGTAAAGGAACCCGAGATTTTCGCAGTTGAATGCAGAAGTAAAACCATGTGTCTTGCAGCTACGAGGCTGCGTGTTGGCCTGTATTGACTCTTCACTTGTACAATTCCCCTTCCTCTTCTGCGGACAGTGAATGACTTCTTCTACAGGCTGGGACTGACATTTATGTGTGTAAGAAAAGAAAAACATTTATCAAGTTGGTACAGAATGTTTGGGAGGTTTCTCTGTCAAAGGTGTTCCCAACTCAAGGAAGAGCGTGACTTTGCAGACTCCATCTCATTTGTTGATGATAGAATATGAGTTTGAAGATTAATAATGAATAGAACAGAAGTAATTGCTAAAGAACAATTTGTGGAACTCACTGCCCCAGAGTGCGATGCAATCTGAACAATTGAATGGTGTCAAGGAGGCGATGGATATATTTCTGATAGCAAACAGTTACATGAATATATGGGGAGAATTTAGGGAGTTAAATTTGACACAACGATAAAGTTCAGCCATGATCTGATTGAATGGCAGAGCAGGCTGGGAGAGCTGACTTCGCCTAATCTTCCTCTGAATTCCGATGTTCCTATGGAATATTTTGGTGACTCATCAGTTTTGCAGCTGGATTGTAATAGGCACACGGTCAGGATGTATTGAGAAACATAATATTATTAAAAATAACAGAACTTGTTGAACTCTGATATAAAAGGTAATCTGGTTGCCCCGGTAACTGGACCATAAAAAGTTTACAGGAATTTAGAGAGAGTAATTACGAAGAAATATGTCTCAATGTCGCCCATTGAAAGTAGAATTTAATCCAACACAGAGGCGTTGTTGAGATAACATGTCGATTATTGTGTCAGTTGCTGTCCGGCAAAATCAGATTGATTGAGAATGAGCGGAGAGAAGTTTCATTGGGCTGGTTCCTCAGTTAAAAGGGTTCTCAGATCAGGCAGGATCTGCCCCATTGATTATTGGAAACCCGTCCTGATGGAACACATATGATCCTGAGGGGTAGTGGGAGAATCGACGCTGAAAGGAATTTCCCCTTAATGTTGGAAACAGAACATGTGGACGTAAGTTTAGGAATTGTGTTAATGAAGAAGACTTTACTTGTTCTCATCACCTTGCCAGCTGCTTGAGGCAGGTCGAAGTCTGCTCACTGAAAGTATTGAGTTTTTGATTGAAATGATGGGGTGATAAGGTGTGTGTGGTAGTTATAAAAGCGGTGTGGAAACCACAACTGACTAGCGGTGATTTTATCAAGTGTCCCAGGAGGGGCGGGAGAGCAGTTATTCAGAAGATGTCTTATTGAGTTGGCATTGCCCTCGGTGAGTGTATGTGAGGGTTTAGACCAAAACCATTCCTAAATCTCACTCACCCAGCACCCCATGGGGAGCAAATCCGCCAGCCCCCCAGTCCCAACCCCACCTCAGCACCTCTCCAGGAAATTCCAGTCGTTCCAATCACTGGGAAGGAGGCATTTGTACAGAACAAATTCAGCACAGCCGCCTCCAGATCAACATATAGACTAAAGAGAATCCATTTCTGACGGCAATTTGAACTGTCCCGTTTTTCATCTCATTCCCTCCACAAGTGTTAACCGCTATGCCATGCCTTCGAACCCCACATGCTTCTGAACAGCACGATCAAACCTTATCTGAAGCATCTCCAATTAAAACAGTCCAGCATTCTCCAATAGGTTTGTGTAAAGGACGTTCCCATCCCTGCAATGATGCTTGTGAATATTTCCTACTTTGGAATCAGTTTGGGTAAATTTGAATAGATTAGCAGATGGAATATGCAGCGTGTCTTAGGCGGAAAAGGTTGGACAAACTGTGCCCACATCGGTTGGAAGTTATATGAGTAACCGGCGATTTATCTGAAACACACAATATTCTCAGGTATTTCAAAGGTGTAGATATGGATCCGATATTTCCCGAAAAGGGACTAAAGAACTCGGGTTCACTGTTACTGTTAAAGGTTTACTATTAAGACCAAAGTGAGTACATTGTTTTCCTCTCTCAGGGAGTTTCGGGATTCCCTTCCTCCAAAGCAGATTGGAACCACAGATATTGAATAAGGTTCATGCACAGACAGATAGATTCTTGGGAAGCAAGTGGCCATTGGCTGCTTGAATATGTGAGGTCACTTCCCTTGACTGTGTCAAATGTTGAATGGAATGGGATGTTGGCCTTTACAGCGAGGGGGATAGAATATAAAAGCAGGGAGGTCTTGCTGCAACTGTACAGGGCACTGGTGAGGCTGCAGCTGGAGTACTGTGTGCAGTTCTGGTCGCCTTACTACCGGAAGGACGTGGAGACTCTGGAGAGAGTGAGAGGAGGTTTACCAGGATGTTGCCTGGTATGGAAGGACTGGGGTATGAGGAAAGATTGAGCAAATTGGGGCTGTTTTCCCTTGAAAGACGGCGACTGAGGGGGGATCTAATAGAGGTATATAAGATTATGAAGGGTATAGAGAGAGTAAACAGAGGTAAGCTATTTCCTATGTTAGAGACACACAGTACGAGGGGCCACGGGATTAGGGTGAGGGGGGAGAGGTATAACACGGATATTAGAGGGAGGTTTTTCACACAGAGGGTAGTGGGGGTATGGAATGCTCTGCCAAGTAAGGTGGTGGAGGCGGGCACACTGGAGTTGTTTAAGAGTAACTTAGACAGGCACATGAGTGAGTTGGAGATGGGTGGATTTAGGAGATTGTTTTAAATAAGGGTCATTAGCATTGGGGCATCCCTGGTAATGTGTAAGGATGTGGGATGATAATAATTTTTTTCTCTTTTCATTCACAGGTTTTAAGTCGGTCCACCTGGTGTCCAACGAGGGGCATACACACGATGGGTCGTACTGGGGCTGCTCTTGGTTGTTCGAGATTGGCCTAGTGCTTCATGTCGTTAGTGTGTGGCTAAACTGGACCAGATACTGGGCAAGACGACAGCTCAGTGACTATCACTGTTTGTTGTGCAGACACATGGATTTGGGCCGGTGTCTGTGGGAGTTTGCGCATTCTCCCCGTGCCTGCGTGGGTTTTCTCCGGGTGCTCCGGTTTCCTCCCACACCCCAAAGATGTGCTATAAGGCTGACTGGAGGTAATAAATGGTCCCTAAATCAGTTTTCCCTCAATGTGGAATGCCATAAGCATAGATAAGGGTCATGGGTGGGGGGGAACTGGTAATGTTAAAATGGAGGCGCGGGCTCGTTGGGCCGAAGGGCCTGTTTCCCGGGATGTTTTTGTTCTTTGTTCTTTGTTCTTGGCAGTCGCTTATACATTCCTATCCTGAATGATATGCATCGAATGTTATAACCATCGAATCCCACAGTGCAGAATGAGATCATGACAATCTGCATCATTGAACCTATAATGGGAAGTGACCAACAGGGAGCATTGTAAACATGGAAAAGAAAGAACCTTTGCTGAACTGCTCAGAAAAAAGAGAAAGCCCCATCCAGAGCAAGATCATTCAACGTGTTTACTTCTCTGCTGGAAGATAGACTCTCACCCACAGGGTGTACTTTAGTCAAAGTCACCTAACAACACACAATCAAGGACAACACAACAAACTGCATCACCACAACCTAGTTCCATTCTTAGCAACAGGAAGATGTAATGTTATGTGAATTAGCAGAAGAATCTTCATTGACCAGTGGAACAATGGCACTCATGCGAACAGATATACTCTGGCTATGATCTACACTATATATGAATTATTTATTTATTTGATCATATCCCAATAATGTATTCAATGTGTTTAAAGAAGATGCTGACAACACAATTGTCAGCACATTTTCTTTTCACATAAGCTGTTCAGCCTCATCCCATCCTTCTATGACAACATGCAATGCATCTCATAATATCAATTCTCCCATTCCGCTCAGACTAAAGAATGAGGAATGAGGTGAAATATGCCCTCTGTTCCACACAGTTGTGTCATTTCTTTCCCCACCATTCCAATCTGTAGATACTAAAGGCATTCATATACTCACTTGGTCAGACAATAAGATCTGCAACCTGGAAAGACATTCAGTGCAGACAAAATAGACACAATTTCACATCTTGAAGAAACGAATCATCAGGGCTGGAAATGTTGTAGTAGTCATGGAAACTTTGTGAGTCTCTCTCAGATAAATTGAACTGTTTCCTCCTGACTAAACTGACTATTCAAGCAGTGAGAATGAGGCTAGTTTTCAGTTTGTGTTTGTGCCCCTGTTGAAACTAAATGAAAATCCACAGGAAGAGGATAGCCGATGCAACTCAATTGGTTTCAGGCTGAAAGACATCACTATCCTTGAAGCAGAGCTCAAAGCACGGATAGGTAAAGTAGTCAATATCTTTGAACAAATCAAAACACATGTACAGGATGACATGGAGCTAAAACTTAGGAACGTTCGCGTTGCCAGCACCAGATGCAATGGTTATGGAAAGTTGGTGGTGCGTAGCGACTTAGAATTTAATTTTGCCTCCTTTTGTCTGCTGGCTTGCCATAGGTCTGTGCCGATTGAAAACCAATCACGAATTCTGAACTCCAACAAAGGAAGAACTGGGAAGTTTTGTGGGAATTGTCATATAGAGACAACTTTGGAGGATCACGCACAGCCACACAATGGAACAGTTTTGCAGCAATGTTGCCTCTTAATACGGTGAGATTGCCCCAACTGGCGTCAATGTTCAGCTGAGGAATGCTGGAAAGAGGTTAAGGCTCGAAACATCAACTAATGCGGAGTATAGCCGGAGAAAAAGGGAAATAGCGACACCTCATATGAGCTAACATCCATCGGGACAATTTGCAGTAACGATGGGATCTTGGGAAAAGGTGCCAAAGTCCAATATTACTACCAACCATGTCAGTTGACAGCGTAAGTATCGCAGTTTGTGGCAGGATCTGCCTCTCAAACATCTGCCTTGACAGGCACCAGGAAAGTTGCAATAAATGACGAGTTCATTGCTTCTTCCCTGCATGTTATCTCTCGGAGACGGAAATATTCATGGCCAGTGAATACATGGTGGAATGTTCTGTCCAGAATGAGGCACATCACTCCAGCTGAGACCTAACAAGTCATCGTTAATACTTCAATCTGATATTTTTACCATGTATCTCTCCTTATCTCCAAAGTATATTCTTTTTCATTTCTCTCTTCCTTATAGAACATAGAACATAGAACACTACAGCGCAGAACAGGCCCTTCGGCCCACGATGTTGCGCCGACCAGTTAAAAAACAGTTAACCTAAACAAATCCCTTTTTGTCCATATGAACATTTCCAACTGCCGATCCTGTTTCACCAATCTTTATCTTTAATACCCTGCATCCAATCAACTCACTGTTTATCACTTACACAAAAAAATGAAGTCATGTGAAAAAGACCCTTCTCCATTCACCTGTGATTCCTGTTTTATGGGGAAAAGAAAATAACCTCTATGCGGATACTGCCCGTGAATTGATACATTGCAGTTTGTATGACAACTCTGTTAAATTGCTCTTGATTGCACAACTTTTCGAAGCCCGTGCACACAACACCGACATCTCTGTCTCCTTCTGCCATTTCAGAAAATACAGCTGTGACTTGATTACGTTCATGAGACAAAATTTTCCAATCACATATCTGCGCTGATTTCCATTTATTAAAGCATTTTTCTTACCAACAAACAATCCTGCTGTCCTTCATTGTGGCCTCGGACTTCCATCACCAGTAAAATCAGACCAACAGGCTAAAATTAGAAGATTCACAACCCTTAATCTCGCCATTAAGAACACACGTTCACACCCTGAGAATTAACCATAAACTGTCGTGACGGACAGGTTTGCCAGTGCATCCAGTATTTTCATCTTCTTTCCCTCAGGCATCCAATGTTATCCCACCATTCGTTGTTCCACTTTATTTTGGTACATTTGGATTGTAAGGGAATAACTGAACCAGTTTGTTCAGTGACTGTTAATTAATGTCATTGCCCCTGGAACCCAGCAGTGCCTCTGGAGTGATTGCCACGTCTATTAACAAGTCGAAGAATGAGGGTTGGTTCAGAATCTGAGGGAAAGAGTCTCGTATTTTAACAACACGCTGTGATGATCTGAGAATAGTCGATCGAATGGTTCAACAGTGGACAAGAGTCTTTGTCACTGTCCGCTCTGCCACAGATTTTGACATCATTTGCAAACTTGCTAACCATGCCTCCGAAATCCTCATCCAAATCATTAATATAAATGACAAATAACAGTGGACCCAGCACTGATCCCTGAGGCACCCTGCTGGTCACAGGCATCCAGCTTGAACATAAAACCCTCTACAACCACCCTCTGTCCTCTGTCATCACTGTATTTTGTATCCATTTGACGACCTCACCCTGGACCCTGTGAGATTTAACCAAATCCGGTCTACTTTTGTTTTTAAATGTGTTCATTTTTAAACATTGAAACCTCTTGCCTTTGTTGGGAAATATAAGTGCGGGTTGAGAAAAGCAAACGATGATCCCACACCCAACACAGGACTGAGCGGAGGTTCTTGTACGTTATACAGAAAAAACATACTGTACACAGAATACATAGGGGAGAATGAGAGGAGAGGATGCAGAATATAATGTTGCAGTTACCGATAGGGTATAGAGAAAGATCAGCTTAATATATGGTGGGTCCATTGAAAAGTTGACATTCTCCCCAAGCACTAAAGCTTTCCACAAAGCAAGGTTCACAAATTCAACCCCACTTTCCTTTGTCCCCTCTCCCATCATGCTGTGTTCGGAGTTTCTGATCGATGCTCAGGGTCTAGTATTTGAGGCTCTGAGCTGAACCCACAATCTGATTCTGAGAGAAGATTACTGCCCGCTCAGATACAGCTGGCTGCAATATCCCCTTGAAATATACCTACTGTGTACAGAGTCGTTTCTTTTTTTCACTGTGTCTGCTACCCTTAAAGAACTACTGAATCATCTTTAAACATCTGTATTAATTATCACAGAACAGGGCCAACATGGGGGAATCTAGTATCAGGGAGGGAAACGTTTTAAATTCATACAGCTGCTATTAAAGAGGCAGATGAGGAGGAATTTTTCTTTCTCTCGGGGGGGTGGTTAGTGTTTAGATTTCCCTTCCCCAGAGTGCAGTGGGCATTGGGTCGTTGAATACATTCAATGGGAACAAGTTAAAATGTTCTGCAGAAGGGAGACCTTGTATACCTCTCTCAATCTCTGTCTCGCCCTTTTCTTCAATCTCTGTGTCTGTGTATTCTGTCCCATCTCTCTCTCCCTCTATGGGAATCTGTGAAAAATACCCACAAACATCAGTCAGCCATTTGGCATTGCTTCACAGTGGCCATTCTATGTGAACACAACACTGAGTTATTTCTGACAGAGTTGTCTCGTCACCAAGGTAACATCGTATTTTAAATGTGACAGAGATGCAGCTTTGGAGACAAAAACCAGGGTTTATATCTCTGTGTGTGACCGTGTATGTGTATATCTCTGTGTAAGTCTGTGTGTGTGTGTGTGTGTGTATATCCATATTTCTGTGTATGTGCCTGTGCCTGTGTGTGTGTGTGTGTGTGCGTGTGTGCGTGTGTGGGTGTTTGTGTTGTGTGTGTCTCTGTGTCTCCGTGTGTGTGGGTCGGTTTGTGTGTTACTTTGTATGTCACTGTGTCTGTGTAAGTGCCTATGTCTCTGTGTGTCTGTCTTTGCGTGCCTCTGTTGTGTGTCTCTGTGTCTCCGTGTGTGTGTGTCTGTCTGTGTGTTACTTTGAGTATCACTGGTCTATATCCGTGTCACTATATACGCGAGTCTCCGTGTGTGACTGTGTGTCTGTGCTCTGTGTATGCCCTTTCTGTGAGTTATAATTGAATGTTTTGTGGGGTGTTTTACTTGCAATCTCGTGTTTATTTGAATTCAGATTATCTGTGAGAGTGACTATGTTTAAGGCAAAGTGTTCTGTGCTCATTTTAGATCATGTTTGCTGTGTATGAAAATGTAATTGCATTTGTTCTGACAAAGTCATAAGATTTGATCATTAATCATAGTTTCTGCGTTCATCTTAATGGATATTTTGGTTGATTTCTGCATGTTTCCGTTTTTGCCGTTTTGAATAATGGTTTACACCCTGATCAGGTCGCCCCTCAGTCTTCCCTGCTCCAAGGAAAACAACCCAAGTCTATCCAACCTCTCTTCATAGCTGGAATGCTCCACCCCAGGCAGCACCCTGGGGAATCTCCTCTGTACCCCCTCCAGTGCAATCACATCCTCCCGATAATGTGGCCACCAGAGCTGCACACAGCGCTCTAGCTGTGGCCTGACCAAAGTTCTGTATAACTCCAATATCACTTCTCTGCTTTTCAAATCTGTGCCACAATTGATAACTTCCTCTGTAAATGAGAAGCCCTACAGGAGGCCATTCGGCCCATAGTGCCTGCACAACTACAGTCCCAGCCAGGCCCTATTCCTGGAACCCCACATATTTACCCTGCTAACTCCCCTAATACTAAGGGACAATTTACCGTGAGGAGTCAACCTAAACTGCACATCTTTGGATGGGAGGAAAGCAGAGCAGCCGGAGGAAATCCACACAGACAAGGGGATAATTCTCTCTGGACCCCCACCATGGTGACCACAGCTCTATCCTCGATCCTAACTGTGGTGTACACTTTATCTGCCCTGTTTGTGAACTGAAATCCCACTCAACTGATGAAGGAGTAGTGCTCCGAAAGCTCGTGGCTTTTGCTACCAAATAAATCTGTTGAACTTTAACCTGGTGTATTGAGACTCCTTACTGCATTCTATACATTAACCAGTAAAGGATTCTGTCTGCCGGTCGAAACCACCTTATCGAGCTGTCCTGTTAACCCCAGGAGTTAGTGGACACTCAAAGATCCTCCATTCACACACAGGGAGAACATATTCCACACTCTCTGTGGAGTTTGCACATTCTCCTTGTGTCTGCATGGGTTTCATCTGGGTGCTCCGGTTTCCTCCCACAGTCCAAAGATGTGCAGGTTCCATTGATTGGCCGTGTTAAAAATCACCCCTTAGTGTCCTGAGATGTGTAGGTTAGAGGGATTAGTGGGTAAATGTGTAGGGATAAGGGGGTAGGGCCTGGGTGGGATTGCGGTCAGTGCAGACTCGATGGGCCGAATGGCCTCTTTCTGTGCTGTAGGGTTTCGATGATTCTCTGATATTAGAGGGAGGGGGAGGGATTGTTATGGGAGGTGAAAAGGCCCCCAATGTGTCATATGGTCTCAATCTGATGTCTCTCTGCCTCAGAATGATTCAATACTGGGCTCGGAGTGTGTACATCACCAGAATCAAACACACGCCGCTGTTCTTTACATCCAACTCTGTAGCTGGGCCTGGTGTCCCCTTCACCACATCAGGGTGTGGGGCTGAGTTTGGATCTCTCCATCACATTGGGACTCACCGGCAATGTCCAATTTCAGGAGAACTTTGTTCCAATGATGTTTAACCTTGGACTGCACCCGTTGTTTTAATGTAGGCCTGGTCACTGACCATCACTGAGATTGACCTGAACATGTCAGTAAATGTCCCACTGTTTTATAAATAAACACTGGGACATTTGCAGCATCTCTGCCTCTGGTTTGTGTCTCTGTTGATTTGTTCACATTTGGCGATGGGGCCAATGTTAAATGGACAGTTTAATGGGATTGGATAAACATTTGGATTTATAAAAGTGTTGCCAGGGGAGACGGCCCTCCACCATCTTGGCGTTGCCAGGGGGGACAGCCCTCCGCCATCTTGGCGTTGCCAGGGGAGACGGCCCTCCGCCATCTTGCCGTTGCCAGGGGAGACGGTCCTCCGCCATCTTGCCGTTGCCAGGGGTTTCAATGTGGCGGCGGTCCGCGCGCGGCCCTCTGGGAGACTCCCCCTCCCGCACATGCGCACCGGCAGGTAGATGTTAATCTTTTTTAAATGTTGATGGTTTTTATTCCTAATCCGCTCCCGGCAAAATTTCTGTTCCTGCTCGATTCGGGAAGGCCGCTTCTTGTTTTTTAATTTTTTTTTAATCCTGATCCGCGCGGTGCAGTCTGGGAGAACACAGCGCGCAGGCGCGGTCCCGCCCCGGCCTCTGGATATAAATATGGATTTGATTTAATTTTGATTCGGTTCCTGGCGGGGTTTCCGGCTCGGAATTTCTCTCACTTTCCCCATTGCTCAACACTCACTTCTTCCTTTTTATTTAAAAACAAACAGCGGGGGAGGGGGAGGGGCCTCACCGTGACATCACGGCAACATGGCGGAGGCCCCGCCCCTCCACAGGGCCCGGATGTTCCGCCAACAAACAGCGGCTGGGCCGGAGGCGGCAGGAGGTGACACTGGGAGGAGCAGCATCAGCCGGGAGGGTTACAGTGCCCCCTGGTGGCCGGGAGGGGAAACAGCAGCAGCACCGTCTCTGCCCAAAGGCTTCCCCAGTTCAGCTGCTCAGAGGCTCTGGGACCCTCTTCAAATGGAAACTGCAGCTTCTCAAATTCAACATCGGTCCACCTCACCCTCCCTGTATCCAATTCACCCTCCCTCTGTCCAACTCACCCTCCCTCTGTCCCCCTCACCCTCCCTCTGTCCCCCTCACCCTCCCTGTATCCAACTCACCCTCCCTCTGTCCAACTCACCCTCCCTCTATCCAACTCACCCTCCCTCTGTCCCCCTCACCCTCCCTCTATCCAACTCACCCTCCCTCTGTCCCCCTCACCCTCCCTCTGTCCCCCTCACCCTCCCTCTATCCAACTCACCCTCCCTCTGTCCCCCTCACCCTCCCTCTATCCAACTCACCCTCCCTCTGTCTAACTGACCCTCCCTGGGGTGCGGTTTAGAACGGAGTTGAGGAGGAACTTCTTCACTCAAAAGATGGTCAATCTCTGGATGTCTGTTGAAGTGGTGGAGGCTTCCTCGCTGAATATATTTAAGTCACGGGTAGATAGGTTTCTGATAGACAGGAGAATTAAGGGTTATGGGGAGAGGGCGGGAAAGTGGAACTGATCCACTTCAGGTCAGTCGTGATCTTATTGAATGGTGGGGCAGGCTCGAAGGGCTAGATGGCCTACTCCTGCTCCTATTTCTTATGTTCTTATGACAATATTCTGTTCCCCCATTTGATGGGGAGAGCTGACCAGTGCTGATTTAAGCTGAGGATGACAGAGCCTCAGGTGATGGGCAGTGTGGGACTGGTGGGCCTTCATATACCTCAGTCAACATGGAGGGTTGGCATCAGAGTGTGTCACAGATCAGCGATCCAGACAGCTAAACTAAACAGCCCCCTATGTTAACAGAATGGAATCCAAGCCTGCTGATACTGTGACAGAAACATGTATGACAGGTTTTTTATTGGGACAGAGCCGTGTGCTTTGCAGGTGAGATGTGTACGGTATGATCTGTAACATAGATGTTGAAATCTATGTTCTATGTGCCTGAGGGATAGCGGCTCGTGTCACCGAATACAAAAACAGGAGAGGATCTGTCCATTAAAAGTGGGTTTGATTGGTTGGGTTCTCCTTTTCACTCAGAGACATTTTACCCCTCCACTTGCAATTGTTAAATTCACTTTGAAACTGTACGTCATTGCTGGGATTTCTCATTGGTCAGGACTGGAAAAATACAACACCCTCTCCCACCAGTGCCTCGGTGTTTCGATATCCCGTTAATTAATACATTTGTCCTCCACAGTTTTGGCAGTTGGATGGTCAAATAGGATTTGTTACTTCAGCTACCGTAAAAAAAGTTAAATTTGTGACTGTATACGACCCATCGTCCCAGTTACATTGAATGGTTATCGGGTGCATTGGAACGGGATGTGGCCCTGAAGGGAAGTGGGGGGTCCCCAATTTTCATCATATTATAAACATTGATTACCTGCAAGACAGCACAGACATTCTCCTCACCCTGCATGGCTCTATCCTATCTCAAACACACACTTCATTCCCTGCCCTATCGATCACTGTGACTTCAACTTTTCAGTTTCTCACTGGGGCTTTGAATGAGTAGCAGCAGGCACCTGCTTTTCATTACTGACTTGGTGTAAAAACACTAAACTCTGACGGCAGATTTGTGCATTTCTCTGTTAACCCAGTGGCAGTTTTTCAACCTCATCCTTTCCATGAATAACTCGCTACTTTTCATGGTGAGACTTTTCTCATTGAATCTGAAACGGAGCTGTGTGCAGCAGAGCTGATAAGATAAAGGTGCATTCTGTTACGGGTAATATATTAGAATGGATAGGGGACTAATTAACTAACAGAAAGAAGGAGTGGGGGGGATGGTCCATGAGTAGGTTTTTTTCTGTTTGGCGATCAGTGACGAGTGGTGTGCCTCAGGGATCAGTGTTGGGACCGCAATTGTTTACGATTTCTATCGATGATTTGGACTTGGGGACCAAGTGCCGTGTCTCAAAATTCACAGACGACATAAGATGTTGGAAGGGCAAAATGTGCAGAGGATGCTGAAAGTCTGCAAAGGATAGAGAACACTGAAGGGACTGGGCGAGGGTCTGGCAGATGAAGTACAATGGCAGTAAAATCAATCTCTCCCATATTGGTAGAAATATCAGCAGAATGGACTGTTTAAGTTGTAGAATAAATTGCAGCATGCTACGATGCAGAGGGACCTGGGTTTGCTTGTGCAGGAATCTCAAGGAGCTGCTTTGCAGTTTTCACAGATAATAATTAAGAAGCAAATGGAATTTTGTCCTTCATTCCGAGAGGGATGGAGTTTAAATACAGAGCGATTATGTTGCAGCTGTGAGGCCACATCTGGAGTACTGTGTACAGTTTTGGTCTCCTTACTTGAGAAAGGATATATTAGTCCTTCCATACCAGGCAGCATCCTGGTAAACCTCCTCTGCACTCTCTCCAGAGTCTCCACGTCCTTCCGGTAGTAAGGTGACCAGAACTGGACGCAGTACTCCAAACGCAGCCTAACCAACATTCTGTACAACTGCAACATTAGACTCCAGCTTTTATACTCTATACCCCTTCCTATAAAGGTAAGCATGCCATATGCCGTCTTCACCACACTCTCCACCTGTGCTGCCACCTTCAAGGACTTGTGGACTTGCACCCCTAGGTCCCTCTGTGTTTCTATACTCTTAATGGTCCTACCATTTATTGTATAACTCCCCCCTACATTATTTCTTCCAAAATGCATCACCTCACATTTATCTGGATTAAATTCCATCTGCCATTTCTCTGCCCAGTTTACCAGTGTATCTATATCCTGCTGTATTGTCTGAACTGCTCCTCACTGTCAGCAAGTCCAGCCATCTTTGTGTCATCTGCAAACTTGCTGATCACACCACATACTCCCTCTTCCAAATCATTTATATATATTACAAATAGCAGAGGTCCCAGTACTGAACCCTGCGGCACACCACTAGTGACAGACCTCCAGGTAGAAAAGGACCCCTCCACTACTACTCTCTGACTCCTCTTTGCAAGCCAGTTCTCTACCCATCTAGATACCTGACCACGTATCCCATGAGCTTTAACCATTTCCACCAACCTACCATGAGAGACTTTGTCAAACGCCTTACTGAAATCCATATAGACGACACCAACGGCTCGTCCTTCGTCGACCGTTTTTGTCACCTCCTCAAAAAATTCCACCAGATTCATAAGACACGACCTCCCCTTTCCAAAGCCATGCTGCGTATCCCTAATCAGATCGTAACTCTCCAAATCCTTATACATCCTATCTCTAAGAATCCTCTCCAACAACTTCCCTCCCACTGATGTCAAACTCACCAACCTATAGTTACCCGGGCTACCCCTACTGCCCTGTTTAAACAACGGTACCATGTTCGCTATCCTCCAGTCCTGTGGGACCTCACCTGTGTCCAAAGAACAGACAAAGATTCGCTTCAGAGGCCCAGCAATTTCATCTCTCGCCTCCCTAAGCAGCCTGAGATAAATACCATCAGGCCCTGGAGATTTATAAAGAACAAAGAACAAAATCAGCCCGGGAAACAGGCCCTTTGCCCCAACGAGCCCGCGCCGCTATCTCAACACCACCAGTCCCCCTCTCCACCCACGACCCCTGTCTAATGTTTTATGGCCATCCAGATTGAGGGAAACTGATTTAGGGACAATTTATTGCTGCCAATCAGCCTAATAGCACATCTTTGGGGTGTGGGAGGAAACCGGAGCACCCGGAGAAAACCCACGCAAGCACGGGGAGAATGCGCAAACTCCCACAGACACCGACCCAAATCCATGTGTCTGCACAGCAATCAGTGATAGTCACTGAGCTGTCGTCTTGCCCAGTATCTTGTCCAGTTTAGGCACACACTAACGACATGAAGCACTAGGCCAATCTCGAACAACCAAGAGCAGCCCCAGTACGACCCATCGTGTGTATGTCCCTCGTTGGACACAAGGTTTTAATACTACCTAAAAATCCCAACACTTCCTCCCTCATAATGGATATTTCCTTCAACTGGTCTATAGCTCCCTCCAAGACAGTACCAGACAACAAGTCCCTCTCCTTTATGAATACTGACACAAAGTATTCATTCAGGATCTCCCCCATTCCCTCGGACTCTAAGCACAGTTCCCCTCCTCTGTCCCTGAGGGGACCGATTTTTCCTCTAACCACCCTTTTGTTCCGAACATAGGAGTAAAATGCCTTTGGATTTTCCTTAATCCTGTCTGCCAAGACCACTTCGTGCCCCTATATTGAGGACTGAGTTGAGGACAGAGTTCCTCACTCAAAGTGTTGGGAATTTGTGGAATTCTCTGCCCAGTGAAGCAGTTGAGACGACATAACTGAATGTTTTTAAGGCAAGGATAGATCATATTTTAAACAGTAGATGGTTTAAGGGCTAGTGTAACCAGGCGGGATAATGGAGCTGAGACCACGATCAGGTAAGCCTTAAGGTGATCTTATTGAATAGCAGAACAGATTCCAGGAGCCAGATGGCCTACTATTCCTGCTCTTAGTTCTTATCTTCTCATATTAGCTTGGTTTCTTTTTTCTTGATCTGCCACTTAAACTCAAAGTTCTTTCACCTTTTCCTACATTCTGTCCATTTTAATTTTAGCATCCTCCTACACGTTCTTTGCTTTTGTATCTACAATATGCTCACTCATCTTCATTATTACTCTATTGCTGAATCTGCTTTCTCCAGTTTATCATTTCTTCACTTAACTTCCCTTTATTTTTCCCTCTAACTGCCCCAAAACAACTCGCAATCGCTGTAACTTTAATCATTTCATCTGCTCGCTCCCCTTGGGCTCCACACCCTTTTTGAGGGATCCCAGATCTTCTTCACTATTGATGCCAAGTTCCACCCAATGTGGCCATTTTTTTTTTAATGGAGTTTATTTCTCAACGTTTCTTCCCATTTCTAACACTCTGCCATTTTCTCCGTTCCATCTGGTGTAAACTAAGAGAGGGAATGGGGCCATTTAGCTCAGGAACTCACTTTGTGCTAATGAAATATCTTCTATTCCCTGAATGCCTGGAGTATCAGCCAAGTGAATCTATCCACTCCTTACCCCCACAATACTATCAAAAGATCATTTCTTCTTGCAGCTGGCTCTAGAGTTACCCCCCTACCCCCCGCCATTGCTTAAGCTATAATACCATTTACTGCATTTATTGGATCAGAGTCAAAATCAGGTTTGTCAAAATCACTTCAAAAGTTTTCAGAGTCTAACCCGGAGCAACTTCCACCTCTATTTCTTGTCGGGTCACAGTTCGGGTGCCACTTATGTTTCCAAACCTGTGTTTTAAAATCTGCAGAGAATAAAGACACAAAGTTGATTTTAAATACTTTTTCCTTTTTTTCCTGAAGGTACATGTAAGACATAAATGAATGCTCACTATCTCTTACCGTATTTAACTTACGATTGATTTCCACTTGCAATTAAAACCTGCTCAGGGTTTCACTGTCACACGGAGTCAGTTTTTTGTCCTCGTCTTCCAGATGTTGTCTCTCCTTGTGAGCTTGGTTCCCAGGTTCTTCATCCCGACTTTCTGAACAAGATGGACTGTTAGCAGAGTTAAAACTCCAAATGTTCCTTGCTAACTCGACAGTGAATTGATCAGAACCCCACGTGGATCGTTCGATTCAATACAAACAGAATTGGTCACTCCAAACGTCACCTCTGGGCCAATTCAGTGCATATTGTTTCCATTCCAATGCCCAGATAAGGAACACAGGCTCCCTAAAGCCTGTTCAGAACTCGACTCTGCCAAGGGAGAGGGATTGAATCTGAAACCTTCTGTTCTTTGACAAATTCCAGGCCGCGAGCCACATGGAAATCCCAACGTAACGCAAAATAAATCAACTGTAACCAAAAAAATAAATTGGACTGATTGGCGATCTTTCAGCATGTTGAACTTAAAACTCCATTCAGGCACAGTTGGTATAGATAAAACCTTCAGCACTTCACAACAAAACCTTGCTTTGGACTGAGCAGGAGTGGCGTTTGGTTCAATAATGATCTTGCCGAGGTAGAGAGGAGCAGCGATTGTTGGAGGATCTGCTGAAGTACAGGTGGGGATTCTGAAATAGGAAATGGGGACTGTGCAATCCCAAAATATTCCCTCAAGTATGTTAGCAAGGACTAACTAGCTCGAATATCCATATTGACCAGAGATAGACAGGTTAGCATGACAAATAAATGTACTTTTAGTTGTGAAGGAGCACTAAAACGATTGGATGCATTATTCAAGTACAGAACGGAGCTTAAGAAAGTAATTAGAAAAGTAAAGAGGGTACACGGGTATACTCTGCCCGGTAAAAGCACTGAAAATCGGAAGATATTCTAGAGGATACAAACCAGCGAACTACAGGCCAGGGAGTCCCAAGACAGTGTATGGAAACACAGAGCAGCTTCACAAGAGGGTTGCCTGTGTTAGAAGATTGAAGTTATAGAACATAGAACACTACAGCACAACCAAGCCCTTCGACCCACAAGTTGTGCCGATCATATCCCTACCTACCAGGCCTATGTGTAACTCTCAATCCCATTAAATCCCATGTACTCATCCAGAAGTCTCTTAAAAGACCCCAGCGAGTTCGTCTCTACCACCACTGACAGCAGCCGATTCCACTCACTCATCACCCTCTGAGTGAAAAACTTACCCCTAACATCTCCTCTGTACCTGCTCCCCGCACCTTAAATCTGTGTCCTCTCGTAGCGACCATTTCAACCCGGGGAAATAGCCTCTGAGAATCCACCCTATCTATTCCTCTCAACATTTTATAAACCTCTATCAGGTCGCCTCTCAACCTTCGTCTCTCCAGGGAGAAGAGTCCCAGCTCCCTCAACCTATCTTCATAAGGCATGCCTCCCAATCCAGGCAACATCCTTGTAAATCTCCTCTGTACCCTCTCAATAGCATCCACATCCTTCCTGTAGTGAGGCGACCAGAACTGTGCACAGTACTCCAAGTGGGGTCTGACGAGGGTCTTGTGAAAATAGAATTGAGAGGCTTGGATTGTTTTTACTGGAGCAACAATGACTGAGGGGTGACTTAATTTAGGCGTGCAAGATTATGAGGGCCATTGATCGAGTGGATAAGGAGCATCCGTTTCTATCCGTTCCCATTAATTGAAGGGTCAGAGGCAGGACGTGTGGGGAATGTGACCATTTTGTTTTACTTGGTGGTCGGTGATGGTCTGAAATCTACTTCCTGGAGGCTGGTAGAGGTGGGTTGTGTCACATCCTTTGTAAAGAATCTGGATGATTACTTGGTACATCATAACATGCATAGCTGTGAGCCAGATATTGAATTAGTTATGATATTAGTTGTCCCGTGAACAGGTCGAAGAGCCTCATCTGTCTCGTATTATTCTCTGAAAATTCTTGTTCCACATTTTCACCACCGGATCAGGTTCGTTCAGTCAAACGGCCGAGAACTGCACATATTTGAGATTTAAATACATTGACCCACATGCTGACAACCTCCCCCACCCCCACACACAGAAATGTATCCACAGTTTTGACATATTTGTTGACCATTTAATGTGACAGAATGCTAAACACCCTGGTTTGCCAAGGACACAAAACATTAGCCAGCACTGGAAGCAGTATAGCTGGAAATATCAAACTGCAAAGAGTTATTCCATGGAGAGTTTCAGTGCAGGGAGATGTAAATTGACACGATTTAGATTGAAAATGGGTGGAATAATGTCTTTTATTAAACGATAAAATGTGGAAGCTGAAAAATATTCTGATATTTCACAGCTGGATTCACACAGTACACACAGCAATGTCTCTGATATTCTGGAATTGCTGCCAATGTGGTTAATCTCAGTACGGAAACTGCTTTCATGATTTAATGTTAATCTGGTCACTCTCATCAAAACAGGGTCAACATTTCTGTACAATGTGAGTGAATGGTAAGTTCAAAGAGCTCAGGTTAAAGGTTTAAAATAACCAGTCACTTTTCTGTGCCTGCTTTGGGAGTGTCAGTGGAATGTAGCTCACAGTAAAGTGGGAACAATTGTTTTGGGAAATAATTGGAGATTATTGAGAGCTTCCTGCATTCTGGAAATGTGTGTGAGCTATTCAGAGATTGGAAATGAAGGATGAATAAAGATACAGTTCTTTGTTAGTTTGATGAGATTGTCACCCCTGAATATTCACCAGTTCCAGGAATGATTAAACAATGTCTATCATTCAAATTCTTCAGACAGGTGAAAAACGCGAGAGAAGGACTGAATCCACAAACACTGACACAAACAGTATTTGAAACTTCTACTTCATGTTTGAATGTGAAGGGGCTGATTGAAATAAACACGAGGCCACACTGGGATGCTGAGCAATTTAATTCCTGCTTTTCCTAAATTAATAAAAATGTGATGAAACATTCCTTGGATAAAGCACTCCATCTCCCTTCACACTCTACCCCTCACTCACTCTCTCACTTACTCTTGCCCTTTCTCTCTCCCCTTCATTCTCCCTCCTGACTCTCACTTCCTCATTGAGTCAACTTTTCTCCCCCTCACCTCTCTCTTCACTCAATCTATCTCCCATTGCACTCTCTTCTCACTCTCTCCCCTTACACTCTCCTTCCTCTGTCTCCCTCATTCATTCACCTTCTCTCCCGCACAGAATGTCTTCCCCCTCTCTCTTCACTCAATGTCTCCTATTGCGCTCTCTCCCAGTCATTCCCTCTTCCCCCCGACTCACTCTCCCTCATTCACTCACCTTCTCTCACTACTCCTGTCCCTTCCCTCCCCTCTTCATTCAATCTATCTCCCAATGCTCCCTCCCCTCACTTTCGCCCCTCCCTATCTCTCCCTTCACTCTATCTACCCTCATGATCCCTCCCCCCACTCTATCTGTCCCTTACAATATCTCCTGTTCAGTCACCGCATCTCACACTATTCTTCGAAAATCTTCCCCCACACTCTCTCCCCTATACTCTCAGTGTCTCCCCCTCACTGACATCACCCTTTCTCCCTCAGCCTCTTGTCCTATCACTCCCACCCCATTCCCCCCTCACTCACACCAGCTCGCTCCATTCCTGACACACTCTCCCCATCCCTCTCTCACACCCTGTCCTCTTGCTCTCTCCTCTGTCTCTCCCCATCACTCTCTCTCCTCATCAGCTCCCCTCACCATCTCTCCTCCTCATTCACTCTGAATTTATTCCTTTCTCACTTCCTTCCCTCACACTATCTCCCATCGCCCTCTCCCCGCACCCTCACTCTTCACTGACCCTCCCCCTCACATTTTCTGCTTACTGTCTCTCTCATTGATTGTATTTAAGACAGGGATAGACAGGCACTTGATTGGAAAGGTGGGAGAATGGGGTTGAGAAAGTTATCAGCTGTGATTAAATGACGGAGGAGACTCAATGAGCAGAACAGCTGAATTCTGCTCCTGTATCTTACGGTCTTTTTAGTTTCACTCTCACTGTTAGCTACAGTATTTATCCTAGTCCCCCGCTCTTTATTAGCTTGTGTATGTATTAGTTTCAGGAGTGCAGTGATTACCAATTAGCATTGAACATAAAAAAATGCAATATTTAATTACAAATACCTACAGTGATACAGATGATAACATGAGGAATATCCATTACAATTATAGAGCAGCAACATTAACCCTTTCTCTTTCAAAACTCAATAACATAGATCATGTCACATACTGAGCAGTATTCAGTTAAAACTAGTACAGACAACACAATAAAGTGAGTTTAAATTGTAATAATAGATGATGTGAATAGTTTGTTCTGAAGAAATGATACTAATTTGAAAGTGATTAATTCATAGTCTTTGAAGAATTTCCCTGATTCAATGTGATGTTTTTAATGATATAGAATATCTCTCCACTTTTCAACGCTGACATCTGCAACTGCAGATGGATGAAAAACAACAATCTGACAAACCCCAGGTAATATCTGTCATGGTCAAATAAACAGTTTGATAAATAATGGTCATATCTGACATCATGCATCTGTCCTGAGATCTTTGGGACAATCCAAAATAAATCATACATTCAGAAATTAAATAAAGCTGAGGTGAGTGTGCAGGGACAGAGTGAAATTGTGAATCCTAGCTTTCTGTGCGATAGCTCTGGATCTGCTCAGTGAGATATAAGGAACAAGGAAAGAGGAAACTGTATTTCCGAGGCTCCGATCCTGTCCAGTGCTGCCCCAGTGTTCATTTGTTGTTTTCGGTCTAGGGATGTCCGTTTCAGAGGAAATGTTATCACTGTTGTCTAAATTAAATTTCATTTGTTTATGGGGTGCTGAGAATTTATTAACCGCTGTAATGCATGGGTTTGTGATGTGTGTTGTGTGTATTTAAGAGAGATTCTGTGTTTCCCTCTGAAGTCTCTGTGTGTCAATACGTGGGTAAGAGTGTGGACTTGTCCAGCTTTGTATGTGCGTGTTTCAGGGAGTGTGTATCTCTGTGACCTGGAACTTGTGTGAGAGTTTGTCAGTGTGTGAATGTGTGTGTGTTGGTGTCAGTTTGTGTCTGTGTGTATCAGTGTGTGTGTTTGGAGGGATGTGCGTAGGATGCAGAGATGTATGTATGTGTATGATTATGTATCTGTATGTTTGGTTCCATGAATGTGTCACTGTGTCTCTGTGTGAAAGTGAATGTGTGTGTGTGAGATTATGCTTGTGGTTGTATGTTTTTTGTCAGTGCCTCTGTGTGATTGAGATTATAAATCAGAAACATATTCCACCTTTGGTTTGGAAACACTTTAATCAACCTGTGCATTTGGGATTTTAACAGTTCCAGAAATAATTGAATTAACATTTACCGCGTGTGTGTGTGTGTGTATGTGTGTATGTGTGCGCGTGTGTGTATGTGTGTGTGCGTGTATGTGTGTGTGCGTGTATGTGTGTATGTGTGTGTGTATGTGTGTGTGTATGTGTGCGCGTGTGTGTATGTGTGTGTGTATGTGTGTGTGTATATGTGTGTGTGCGTGTGTGTATATGTGTGCGCGTGTGTGTTGTGGGTGAAGGAATCAACACTCTGCTTCACCAGAGTTAACACTGAAACTTTCCCAGGTAAATATGTGGGAACTTGTGTTGATGTTGATAATTGGCAGGTTTGGATTCCAATGGAACTGCTCTCTGTGTCAACCTGTGGAATTGTAAAGCAAAAGCAAAAGGGGAATAGTTTGTTTGGAAATTATTTTCTGTTCGAGCACGGACAAAATTGATGAATGGTTGTAATTGAGTCTCAAAATGTTTGTATTTCCAATTTTCAAAGTATCAGTCTGTGAGATTGAGACAATTACCTGGGAAATATTAAAAGATCCATTAGTAAGATCCACTGTAGAAGATTAAACACTGAATGTCTGACACAGGAATTCCAGAGTGCAGCACAGTTTACCCACTCCCATTCTGAATGGGATTAGTGTCTAATAACTGCACCAAATGTACACATTACAGTCTGAGATCATCCCTAACTACAATCTCCAGACAATATCTCCCATAGGGAATGAGGGAACAGAGTTCATGTACAGTGTCTGGTGATAAAAGGGTTAATTCACCAGCTGAGGTTCTTGCTGTAAACTCCAATCCCTGTCAATATTGATCAATATTCACACTGCAGTAACTGGTTCCCAGATGCAGACATGGGACTGACTGAACTTGTCTGAGGCTCACACAGAGCAGCGCCTGCAGTAGGTGTGAGCCGCCAGCTGATGGTGGCATTGTGTGACTTTAATCCCCAGATAGTGAAAGAGGTTTTGAGGAGAGGCTGGTGGAGCCTTTAATTCATTCACAGAGACAGAGAGGAAACTCTGACAAGATTGACCCATCTGTCCTCTGCTGGGTACTGTCAGAATCACACACACTGTTCCCTCTCTCTGGAGAATGATCTCTGCTGCTCCATTTTGAAAGGAGGGTGAAGACTCTGTTGCTGAGAACACTGACAACACATTGCTGCTTAAACAATGGTTTGCAGCAATCTTTCCTTCAATGTGGAGACTAAAACTACAACAGTTTTCCAGCTGGGAAACCAGGTAAGCAGGGAAATCACTGCCAGGCCGGAGGGGCTGATGGAATAGGGAGGGAGAGGGGCAGGAATGAAGGGTTTGGAAGGAGCTGTCGAAGATCTTCACAATTCAGGATTTCACTGTAACCGGTGGAGCCGCAATGTTCATAGATTGAAATGTTCACACTCTCACTGTCAGTTCCGGTCTGGATCCCTGCAGTGACTCCAGCTGTCTCTTTCCATTTGAACTGAACTGATTCCTCTCCAGCCTGAAACAGATTAAAGATGAAACAGGAAATAAACAGATTGAACAACAGGGTAAATAACAGGAGACTGGAGTTAATGGGACAAATCTTCTGGTTTCTGGATCACCAGAGACCCAGACACACAACTGAAGATGAGCATCGGGACCCTGTGGATGTCCTGACACACTGATCTACCTGGGAATTGTCCCAGAGGTAGGAACTACTATTGGGGAAATTCCCCTGCTGCAGTTAGAGTCAGAGACTTGGGACAGATCCACAAAATTTACCTGGATAGTTACTCAGGTAATGTTAGACAGCTCACCACCTGGGCTAATACCTGAATAGCACAACCGAGTCCCCCAATCACTTCCCACTGATCCCCCATACTACACCTCTCACAATCTGACTAGACCCACTCATCCCTACCTCCCCTCCAGCCTGGCCACCTCCCATGAGCCCTTAAACTAATCGGACTAACCCTCCCAACTTGGCCTCATCCTGAGCCAACCTCTCCTCACCTGACATAGAAACATAGAAGATCGGAGCAGGAGGAGGCCATTTGGCCCTTTGAACCTGCTCCACCATCCATCACCATCATGTCTGATCGTCCAACTCAATAGCCTCATCCTGCTTTCTCCCCATAACCTTTGATCCCGTTCACCCCAAGTGCTCTATCCAGCTGCCTCTTGAATACATTCTTGACTAAACCTCTGACTTAAACTCATTGCCCCAGAACCAACCCCACCCCACTACCCTCTTCAAAGCTATTAACCAATCCCAACCCCCCACCACACAAACACATCTGTTTAGACCCCAACAACATGACCAACTCCCAGACACCATCCAAACCCCCGATTAACCCTCCAACCCAACACAATACAACTCATCCACTCCCCCGACACCCAGAACTAATCCTCCAACCTCTCCCCAGCTCCCTGACTAACCATTCATCCATCTACACACCAACCCATTCACTCCCCCAATCAACTAACACGGAGCTCCCGGGGGTCACTGTGCTGTAAATAGGGTGTGTGCTCTCTCTTCCCCGACTCTGCTCTGATGGAGCTCCCTGGGGTCACTGTGCTGTAAATAGGGTGTGTGCTCTCTCTTCCCCGACTCTGCTCTGATGGAGCTCCCCGGGGTCACTGTGCTGTAAATAGGGTGTGTGCTCTCTCTTCCCCGACTCTGCTCTGACGGAGCTCCCCGGGGTCACTGTGCTGTAAATAGGGTGTGTGCTCTCTCTTCCCCGACTCTGCTCTGATGGAGCTCCCCGGGGTCACTGTGCTGTAAATAGGGTGTGTGCTCTCTCTTCCCCGACTCTGACGGAGCTCCCCGGGGTCACTGTGCTGTAAATAGGGTGTGTGCTCTCTCTTCCCCGACTCTGCTCTGACGGAGTTCCCCGGGGTCACTGTGCTGTAAATAGGGTGTGTGCTCTCTCTTCCCCGACTCTGCTCTGACGGAGCTCCCCGGGGTCACTGTGCTGTAAATAGGGTGTGTGCTCTCTCTTCCCCGACTCTGCTCTGATGGAGCTCCCCGGGGTCACTGTGCTGAAGATTCTGGGAGAAATATGCAGCAGTTTCAGGTTGGGGGAATTTTCACACATTCCGGCAATCTGCTCACCATTGCTGCTGCTTGGAAGATTCAGGCCCATTTATATTTTAAATTCATTTATATTTTAATTGTTCCAGTAAAAATTAACACAAACACTCACACTATCCTCTCCAGACTCCTGCAGGTCAGTATGAGGTGGCGGAGAGCAGGGACAGATTGATCTGTGAAGGAGTTTGACCACAGGTTCAGAAACCTCAGTGACTGTTTTGTACAGAGAGCGGAGACGAGATCCTCAGCACAAGAATCTGTGAGAGTGTTCTTATACAGACTGGAGACCAGAGAGAGAAATAACAGGAATCAGGGTCAATCCCCAGTGTTTTATATAATACTGTTAATAACAATAATAATGTATTGTAGGAGACATTCCAAAAACACAACTTGCATTTCTGTAGAATGAGGAAATACTCAATGCTGAAAATGAAATATAAATAAACTGGAAATGTTCAGCAGGTTAGGGAAATATTTGTGAAGAGAGAAACAGGGGTAAAGTTTGAGCTTCCATTGGAACTGGGAACTGGCAATGAATTGACAGGTTTGAAGGGACAGCGGTGGGTGGCTGGGGATGAAACAAAGAAAGGACAAACTGGAATGACAGGAGTGATTAAATGGTAAAAGTGGTGATGGGACAGGACCATAATCACAGGATCCCCATGTCCTTACTCGGAGTGGCTCGGGAGGGACATGGGATGGTCAGTGGTTTGGGAATGCAGTTTGTGGTGAGGGTGAAGATAATGGCTGTGATTTTCCCAGAAGCTGTGAATTCCCAACATGGGGATTGGAAATGGGTAGTGTGTCTGTGTGGGCAGGATAGGCAGAGTTATGAAGGTGATATTGTCAGAGGTGGACAATTAATGGCTGGCAGGCAGGGGGAGCTGCCCACTGAGGCAGCCTGGGCAGGGGATAGTCCCGGTTCAGGCAATGCTGGCACCATCTCCAAAGGCAGCCAGCAGGACTTTCAAACACAGCAGCTCTGGAGGGATCAGTGAGGGAGCTCTGCTTAATGAATGAGGGGCTGAAATAACAGAAAGCAGAGCAAGGGTTACCCCCTCAATCACTAATTCCTCCCTGGAGGGGCTCCTCCCGGCTGCTCAGGCTCGGAGGGAGGTCCTGTTCCCTCAGGATGGGAGGAGGTTATCCCATCATTACAAGCCAGTCTGGATGGAGATTGCTGGGAGGTGAGCAGGTTTCAGACACGTGGTTACAGTGTGGAAAAGGATCAATGTCCTGATGTGTTCTGACACGGTGAGTGCAGCACAGCCTGATATGTGAATAAGGATGAGAGTGAAATTGTAGAAAGAACATCTCCATCCAGACACTGGCAATGCAAAGGCAGCAGCATTGACTGTCAGAGACATGTCCGTTAGGCTGGCACCAGCATAGGCTAGAGCAGGGTTCACCAACATATTCACTGGGCAAACACATGGCAATGTTTTTCTCACTCAAGGGGCCGATGAGTAAATTTCAGAATGATCAAGTTTGGCACAGCAGAAATTTCAATTAAAAACTAAACTGAGATATGAAAAGAAACAACTTGCTGAGCACAATAATGAGGAATAAATAAAGATGATGATTAGAGTTTAATCCTCATCAATCACAAATTGTTTCTCTCCCACATTTGCTGCAGATTGGCTCAAAAACCCATCAGCAGCAAACATGGGAGAGAAACGGCATGTGATTGGAGGAGCTCCATACAGATTCCTCCATTCAAACTGAACTGTGTGACTGAGGTTCTGGAAACTCGCTCCAGGGGGCCGCATTGAGGGGCTTCGAGGGTTACATTCACCCCTTGGTCCACACGTTGGACAACCCTGGGCTAGTGCATGTGTTTGATGAGTGAGGGACAATTTGTGTGTTTGGAAAGAGAGCAAACATCATCAGGGAATGAGTGAAGAAGAGTGGAGACATCCAGGTCTTACCATCCTTACACCAATGGAAGATGAAGTGCTGGATCAGGAAGGCCTGGGGGCAGAGTGGGTCATTACTGCTGGTGAGATGGGTTGAGTGGGTGGCCTAATGAATGGGCACAGGAGAGTGTCTGGTGAGGACAAAACATAGAGCTTGTGTATCCATCACTGGGCACAGAGAGCAGTCTGAAGGACGTATTGGGATAAGAACAAAATAACTAGGAGCAGCAGAAGGCCATTCAGCCCCTCGAGCAGACTCCATCATGGCTGATCGAATTGTAGTCACAATTATTTACCCGCTCACTCCTCTGTAACCCTTGATTCACTTCTGAATCCAAAATCATTCTTAACCCAGCCTTGAATATATTCAATGACTCTGCCTCCACTAGTCTCCAGGGAACAGAATTCCACTGACCAGCGACCATCTAAAAAATAAATTCTCCTCCTCTCAGTCTTAAGGGACTGACAATTACATTTGAAAACTGTCCCCTTGTTCTGGTCTCTCTTACAAGAGAAAACAGCCTCTCAGTAACCACCCTGTCACATCCCCTCAATACGATCACCTTTTAATCTTCTGAACTTTCACAGATTGTGCTCCAATCTGCTCAAATTTTCCTCACAAAATAAATCTCTCCATCCCAGGAATCAGCCGTGTGAACTTTCTCTGAACTGGTTCTAATACAATTCTATCCTTTAGGTAAATAGCTCCACACTATACACATTACTCCAGTTGTGTTCTAATGAAGGACGTGTAAAACTGCAGCAAAACCTTCTTACTCTTACCTTCCATTCCTATTGCAACTAGAACGTTAAGAAACAGGGGCAGGAGTCATCCATTCTGTCCTTCAAATCCACTCCATCATTCAATGTGACCATGGCTGATCCTCTGCTTGAACACCATTTCCAACATTATCCCTGCATTCCTTGATTCACCAGCATTCTAATGGGAAACAAATACCCCTCATCTCAGCCTAAATAACTACCCCTTATTCTCAGACTGTGTCCCAGGTTTCAGACCCTCCAGCAAGGGGAAACATCCTTTCTGAATCTGGCCTATTGAACTCCGTAAAATAGTGTAGGTTTGAATAAGTTCAGCTATCATTCTTCTAAAGTCCTGAGAATAAAGTGTTTTTCTTCCTCAGAGGACAACCCATCTGTCCCTGGACCTATTTTAGTGAACCTTCTTTACATGCCAAGTACATCTTTGCTTCGATCAGGAAACCAAAACTGTCCACAATTCTCCAGGTTGGTCTCAGCAAGGCTGCATATAATTACAGGAAGACATCTTTTTCCTCAACTCAAATCCTCTTAGAATAATGGCTAACATACCATTTGTTATCTTAACTGCTCTCATCTTAGCTTTCAGTGTCTCACGAACAAGGACATCAAAATATCTTTATCATGGTGAATCCATCTACCATGTATATCTTTGGAGTTGTCTTCATGTCAGTTTTATTTTCTAACAAAATTAGATAACCTCACATTTTTCCACCTTGTCATCCAGCTGGCAAACATTTGGCCACTCCCTGAGCCTTTCCACATCCCCTTCAAACATCACTACATCCTCCTCACAATTCAGATTTCCACATGGTTTTCTATTATTCACAAATTTGGAAATATTATATTTGATCCTCACATCGACATCATTGATATGGATTCTGAATAGCTGAGACCCAAACACTGATCCCTGCCGTACTCCACTAGTTAGAGGCTGTCAATCCAAAAATAACCCATTTATTCCAACTCCTTGTTTCTGTCCACTAACCAGTTCTCAATCCATGCTGGTATATTTCACCCAATCCCATGTGCTCCAAATTTCTTTAATAACCTCTTATGTGTGAATCATCCAACTGTAGAAACCCCAGTGTAGGATACACTCGGATGGAGTATTTTACAAAGATCCACTCCCCACAACATCACAATTTACTGGGGCTAATCCACCTAACCTACACATCTTGGGACAGTAAGGGCAATTTTATCATGGTGAATCCATCTACCATGCATATCTTTGGAGTGTGGGAGGAAACCGGAGCTCCCAGAGGAAACACACACAGACACGGGGAGAATGTAGAGACCCCACACAGACACCCAAGGCTGGAATTGAACCCGGGCCCGTGGCTGTGATACAATAATGTTAACCACTCTGTCACCGTGCCAGCCTTTCATAAATCCATGTTGGCCCTGTCTAATCCTGACATTAATTTTGAAGTGTTCTGTTCTCACTTCCTTTATTATAGATTATTATAGGATTTTCCATACTCTCACTGTCAGACTAATAGACCTGCAGTTGCCCGGTTTCCTGTAACCCCACATATTTACGCTGCTAATCCCCCCACCTACACATCTTGGACACTAACAGGCAATTTATCATGGCCAATCCACCAAACCGACACATTTTTTGGGCTGTGGGAGCAGCTGGTGGAACCCACACAGACACGGGGAGAATGTGAAAACTCCACAGACTGGAATGAATCTGGGTCCCTGACACTGTGAGGCAGCAGTGCCAATCCCAGTGCCACATCTTCACTTAATCTAATACAATCCTTGAATTAGTAACAGTTGGAACACTTCTGCTGCTGATATTTCAAATGAAAGGAATCTATTTTTGTTGGAAAGGCCACACATTTACACATCACCATGTCTAAAACAGCTTGTTTTGTGATTGGCTCTGGAACATGCTTCTCCAGGAAATTACTTGAATACATTCTGTGAACTAATCTTCTATTCAACTTTTGACAATCTGAGTGATTTATACAGTAAATGGAAGAACCCATAGGAACATTGACCTACAGAGGGATCTGTGTGTACAAGTCTACAGATCCCTAAAATGGTAACACAGGTGGATGAGGTGGTCAAGAAGGCAGACAGCATTGACTGGGGCATCGAGTATAAAAGTTGGCAAGTTATGTTTACAGCTGTATGAAACTTTAGTTGGCCACATTTGAATATTGTTTACAGTTCTGTTTGCCACACTACCAGAAGGATGGGGATGCTTTGGAGAGGATGTAAAGAAGATCACCAGAATGTTGCCTGGTCAAGGGGGGGTTAAGTTTTGAGGAGAGGTTGGATAAACATGGATTGTTTTCATTACAAAAAGGGAGGCTGAGGGATGACCTGATGGAGGTTACACAATTATGGAAAACTTTTCACACAGAGGGTGGTGGGTGCTTTGAATGCACTGTCAATGGAGGTGATGGAAGCAGGCATGTTACCAATGTCCAACATGCATCTTTATAGATACACGAACAGGAGATAAACAGAGGAATATAAATTGGGCAGTAAATACTGGGTTTACATAAGGATTAAGAGTCACCGCAGGCCTGGTGGGCCGAAGGGCCTGTTACTGTGTTGTGTGGTTCTTTGTTCTTCTTTGTATATGATAAAAATCACCCGTGATTATTGCAGTTTGTTTTTACAAGACCCCATTATTTTTCCTGTGGACTGTGTCAGAGATTCTGAATATTGTTAGGGGTCTATAAATGCTTCCCACAAGTGATCTTTTAACTTTGTTAATTCTTATCTCTACCCAAACTGACTCTGCATCTTGATCATTGGAACTAAGTTCACCTCTCGCTGCTGTACTGTCATCTGTTACTAACAGTGAGACTCCACCACCATGTCCTGTCCTCCATTTACTGTCATCTATTCACTCTCCCCCCTTTCACAAATCAATGGATGCTGTGTCCGGGGAGAGCTGTGCACATCTGAGGAGGAGGAGAGAACCTCAGAGGGTGAACCATAACATTATTCCCCCACACCCTCAACATAAGGATCTGTGGGACTGACATCCCATTGCTCAGGGATCAGAGAGAGAAGCAACAGGAGTCAGAGGAAAAACAATTTTCCTTATTCATAACTGACACCAATAGTAATGGGCAGTGTTTTTTATACAAATACCAGTGGTGAAATTATATTGTTGAATATTCAGTTATTATAAACACAATCTCACACAGTCTGCTACTTACTCCAGTTTCTGTATTTTACAGTCCGGATTCCTCAGAGCCACAGACAGCCGTTTCACTCCTGAATCTCCCAGTTTATTGTTACCCAGATTCAGATCTATCAGTGAGCGGTTTGTACTGAGAGCAGAGACCAGGTCCTCGGCACAAGAATCGGTGAGAGCATTATCCCAGAGACTGGAGATCAGAGAGAGAAAAATAACAGGAATCAGGGTAAATCCACAGTGTTTTTAAGAATAAGATCATTAACAATAATAATGTACAGTGCGGGACATTCAAGAAACACAACTTCAGTTCATACAGAAGGCAAAATTATATTAATGCTGTAAATTTGAAATATGAATAAATATGTTGGAAACTCTCATCAGGTCAGGCAATATCTGTGAAGACAGAAACAGATTTAGTTTCAGTTCAATTAGCTAAAATTAGAACTTGGAAGTAGCAGTGAATTAAATTGTTTGAAGTGACAGGGAGCTGGGGATGGGCGGGTGACAAGGAAAGGATAAAATGGAAGTGTCGGAGTGATTAAATGATAAAAAGGATGATGGAGAAAGGGAAGAGCTCAGGATTCCCATGTCCTTACCCTGAGTCACAGGGAGGGACATGGGATGGTCAGTGGCTCAGGAATGGAGTGTGTGGTGGGTTGAAGATGATGAGAGAGAAACCTTTTTCACACTGCCAGTGGTTCGGGTCTGGAATTCCAGCCGGGAAGTGTGGTGGAGGGAGGCTGATTCGAGGCATCACAGAGGGCAGTCGATGAACATTCGAATGAAACAATGTGTAAAGATACGAGGAGAAGGCAGGAGAATGAGACAAATTCCTAATACTAGTTTGGTGAGCCGGGGCAGACACATTTCACCTCGTGGTGCTTGGCAATAATTCTGTGAAGATAATGTTTGGAAATGTATTGATATTTTAACTGGAAGCTGGTGATGTTGCAGTGTTAACAGGGTTAGATAATTTAACCAGTGTCCACTAAGGGCCATTGGTATCTCTCTCAGGTAGAATCACAGAATTGTTACAGAGCAGAAGGAGACCATTCGGCCCACACTGTCTGTACTGACTCTCTGAATCAGCAATTTACTGAGCCGTTGATGTCATCTATATGGATTTCAGTGAAGCGTTTGACAAAGTCCCTCATGGTAGGTTGGTTGAAAAGTTTGAGGCTCATGGGATACAAGGCCAGGTATCTAGATGGGTAGAGAACTGGCTTGCAAAGAGGAGACAGAGAGTAGTAATGGAAGGGTCCTTTTCTAGCTGGAGGTCTGTCACTAGTGGTGTGCCGCAGGGCTCAGTACTGGGACCTCTTCTCTTTGTAGTGTATATAAATGATTTGGAAGAGGGAGTAGGTGGTGTGATCAGCAAATTTGCTGATGACACCAAGATGGCTGGATTGGTGGGCAGTGAGGAGCAGTGTCTGGCAATACAGCGGGATATTGATAGGCTGGTTGATTGGGCAGATACATGGCAAATGGAGTTCAATCCGGATAAATGTGAGGTGATGCATTTTGGCCGGAATAATGTAGGGGGGAGTTATACGGTAAAGGGTAAGCCCGTAAGGAGTATAGAATCGCAGCGAGACCTGGGGGTGCAAGTGCACAAGTCTTTGAAGGTGGCAGTGCAAGTGGAGAGTGTGGTGAAGAAAGCCTATGGTATGTTAGCCTTTATAGGAAGGGGTATAGAATATAAGAGCTGGAGTCTAATGTTGCAGTTGTACAGAACGTTGGTTAGGCCGCATTTAGAGTACTGCATCCAGTTCTGGTCACCTTACTACCGGAAGGACGTGGAGACTCTGGAGAGAGTGCAGAGGAGGTTTACCAGGATGTTGCCTGGTATGGAAGGACTGGGGTATGAGGAAAGATTGAGCAAATTGGGGCTGTTTTCCCTTGAAAGACGGCAACTGAGGGGAGATCTAATAGAGGTATATAAGATTATGAAGGGTATAGAGAGAGTAAACAGAGGTAAGCTATTTCCTATGATAGAGACACACAGTACGAGGGGCCATGGGCTTAAGGTGAGGGGGAGCGGTACAACACAGATATTAGAGGGAGGTTTTTCACACAGAGGGTAGTGGGGGTATGGAATGCTCTGCCAAGTAAGGTGGTGGAGGCTGGCATGCTGGAGTTGTTTAAGAGTAACTTAGACAGTCACATGAGTGGGTTGGAGATGGGTGGATATAGGAGATTGTTTTAAATAAGGGTCATTAGCATTGGGACATCCCTGGTAATGTGTAAGGATGTGGGATGATAATAATGTTTTTCTCTTTTCATTCTCAGGTTTTAAGTCGGTCCATCTCGTGTCCAACGAGGGGCATACACGCGATGGGTCGTACTGGGGCTGCTCTTGGTTGTTCGAGATTGGCCTAGTGCTTCATGTCGTTAGTGTGTGCCTAAACTGGACCAGATACTGGGCAAGACGACAGCTCAGTGACTATCACTGATTGCTGTGCAGACACATGGATTTGGGCCGGTGTCTGTGGGAGTTTGCGCATTCTCCCCGTGCTTGCGTGGGTTTTCTCCGGGTGCTCCGGTTTCCTCCCACACCACAAAGATGTGCTGTTAGGCTGATTGGAGGTAATAAATTGTCCCTAAATTAGTTTCCCTCAGTGTAGAATGCCATAAACAACAGGACGGGGGACTGGTAATGTTAAAATGGCGGCGCGGGCTTGTTGGGCCGAAGGGCCTGTTTCCCGGGCTGTTTTTGTTCTTTGTCATTCCCCCAAATTCTCCCCGTATCCCTGCACATTCTCCCTTTTCAGATAATAATCCAATTCCCTGTGGAAATTTTCAACTGAACGTGTCTCCACCACACTCTCGGACAGTGAATTCCAGCCGTTAACCACTCGCTGCAGGGGATGTCCCGGTTCAGGCAATGCTGGCACCAGCAGCAATTTCATAGGCAGCAGCTCTGGAGAGAGCAGTGAGGAAGGCCTGGTTACTGAACACAGGGCTGAAATAGGAGGAAGAAGGTTAAACTCAATTCAATGATGCACTTGGCAACACTTGGTCGTGTTCCCCAAGGCTACGTGAGTTTGGAGTAAATTTCTGTTCTCTCAGGACTGGAGAGTATCTGCCACATCAATCCAAGTATAACGGGATGGAGATTGCCGGAGACCTGAGCAGGCATGGGTTATATGGTTGCAGTGAGGCAAAAGGATGAAGAACCTGCTATGTTCTGACAAGGTGGTGAAGCATCCTATAACATGTAAGCAGAGGGATATGAGGTCAAATGAGAATGAGAGTGAAATGTAGAAAGGTCATCTCCACACAGACACAGGAAATGCCCAGACAGCAGCATTGACTGTCAGAGACATGTCAGCCTCTCTCTGCAGCGTTCTGGTTAGTCAGATAACTCTTGCACTGTGAGATGGTCACAGGCTTTCCCTGTGCAGACACGATGGTCAGTCAGGTTGTCACCAGCACAGACTTGTGTCTTTGATGGGATAATGTGATAGGGTACAAATGAAGCAGTGGCCTGATGAGAAAAATGGTCAAGTATTTAAAATGATAGAGTAAGGACCAACTCAACATGCCAGACCCTTGTAAAACTGACTGACTCTGAACAAAGAAATGCCTACAGCCAGTGAAGGCCAAATGCTTGGCCTCAGTCGGCCTTTACACAGTTGACTCCAGATACCTTGAGATAACATACGAGACATTAGATAAGGTCGGGAAGGAGGGAGTCACAGAACCTGTTTATTACAGAAAACAAGGCATGAAGGAGTCACAGAACCAAGGTCGGGGATGAGTGAGTCACAGAATTTGTTTTGTTCAATGTACCACTGCTTGTATTACTAACATGTACGCTGATAAGAAAATGTATAATTATTGAATTGATGCTTGTAGTGGGTACAGTCTGGGGATAGAATCAGCAGTTTGTGCGGACTGCTCTCTGTTTCCAAGATTCAGCCATAAACTGCATGCAGTTTTGTGATAATAAAAACTAGTTGATTTTTAGAAAAGCAAACTTTGTTAAGTTTAATTATCACAACTCGGGAAATGAGAAATTCTCCAGTACAACAAGAGTAACAGTGGACCTTCACGTGCCTGTAGAAGAGAGCACGAAAGGACAGGAAATGAGTTAAAAATGCTGACAATGTCCAGATCTTAAGAACATAAGAACATAAGAAATAGGAGCAGGAGTAGGCCATCTAGCCCTTCGAGCCTGCCCCGCCATTCAATAAGATCATGGCTGATCTGTCGTGGCTCAGTTCCACTTTCCCGCCCTCTCCCCATAACCCTTAATCCCTTCTCTTATCAAAAACCCATCAACCCACGTCTTAAAAATATTTAGCGAGGCAGCCTCCACCACTTCAACGGGCAGAGAATTCCAGAGATTCACCACCCTTTGAGTGAAGAAGTTCCTCCTCAACTCTGTTCTAAACCGCCCCCCCTCTATCTTGAGGCTGTGACCCCTAGTCCTACTGTCCTTTCTGAGCGGGAAGAGTCTCTCCACCTCTATCCTATCCATCCCATTCATCATCTTATACGTCTCAATGAGATCTCCCCTCATTCTGCTGGAGGTGGGAGAATAGCAGATTGCGTGGGAAATCACTGACTGTGATATTTGTTGTGAAGCTCAGAGTGAGCAGTTGAATGAATGGGTACAGGAGACTCTCTGGCACACAGAGCTCGTTCGCCCATCACTGGTAACATGGAACCAGCTGAAGGATGTGTTGGAATGTACATTTTGTTACAAACTATACCCTTAAGAAATATACTGAATATTGAAGGATATTGAATTCAATGACCAGCCATGAACAAAATGAATGGCGGAGCAGGCTCGAAGGGCCGAATGGCCGATTCCTGCTTCTAGTTTCTATTTTAATCATGTTTCTATGCAGGTTATACTGTCGGCACCGTGCTATCTGTAACCGGTTTCCTTTATTGTTACTGAAGCAGTATAATTGACATCATGTTGATTTTAATCTGAACTAATGCAGTGTTCTGTTGTTTCAGTGTTCCCCTGGGATGGCAGAGTAGAGCTTGATTGTGGGTGATTGACAGGTTATGTCATGTGACTGAGGGACAGCTATTTTTCACAGAGCATTCTAGTTTTTATTCTGCTTTCAGAAGCTGCTTGAAGTTAAGACAAACAGCAGTGCTGTTTCCCTCTCTGAAGTTGGAGTTTTTGCTGTTGAAGTGTTGCTGTGTTGGAAGCTGTCAGAGACTGGGGTTACCTCTCTGCGATTGGGCTGTTCGGAGGCTAAATCCTTCTCTGAAAACAATTGCCGATTGGCTGTCTGGAAGTGTTAAAAAGCTGGAAATCGGTAACATGTGAGCATTCTTGTTTTTGTGCTAATTAATGTTGGAGAAGGGTGTGTGTCTGTGGGTATTGCTTTATATAGGAACAACAGAGATAGCTAGCTGTTATGAGTTATACTGTGTCATGTTTATGTCTTGTAATTGGTAAAGGTTATGCTAATTTTTGTTGTTACATTCTAACTGCATTCTTAAATAAACTGTGTTTGATAAAAGCGTCCTAGTGGGTCACTTGATTCATACCTGGAGTGAAACACCTCATGCTCATCAATACCAAAATCAAATGTAAAACCAAAGGTCCAGGCTAACTTCACAAAACACCTTGGATTTTCTGGCCTGTGTCTTAACAATTGCCTCCATTCACTCTTTCCCCTTCCTCATAAACCAAGGATTGTGAGACTGGGTGACACCTGTCCCCCTGTAAACATATGAACGGGTCCTCATGGGGTCACCGTTACATTATTCCCCTACACCCAGGGCACAAAAATCAATGTGACTGACATTCCATTACATTGGGATCAGAGAGAGAGAAATAACAGGGATTAGTGAAGATTCAGGTTCTGCTTCATAACTTCCAATCCCTGGGCCCTTATAGAGGTTTTCAGCACAGAAAGAGGCCCTTCGGCCCATCGTGTCTGTGTCAGCCATCAAGCACCAATCTATTCTAATCCATTACCAGCACTTGCTCCATAGCCTTGTACCCTGCGGCATTTCAACTGCTTGTCTGAATGCTTCTTAAATGTTGAGAGTGTTCCTGACTCCACCACCCTTTCAGACAGTGAGATCCAGATTCCCACTACCCTCTGGGTGAAAAAACATTTCCACAGAACCAGAGAATCCCCACTGTGCAGAAGGGGCCCAATCGCCCCATCCACTCTACACTGACTCTCCGAAGATGCATCTTAACCAGGCCCACACAACTGCTTATCACTGGACATTTACCATGGCAAATCCACCAAAACTACACATCTTAGGACACTAAGGGATAATTTAGCATGGTCGATCCACCTAACCTACACTAGTTTGGACTGTGGGAGAAACCAGAGTACCTGACAGAAACCCGCACACACGGGGAGATCGTGCAAACTCCACAGGCAGTCACCAGAGGCTGGAATTAAACAAAGGTCCCTGATGTTGAGAGGCAGCAATGCTAACCACTGAGTCATCTTTAATTCTCCTCTGGAACTTCTGTTCAATGTCTTAAATCAATACAACTGGTTATTGACCCTGAGAAAGAAACCTTTCTCCTTCGTTTTATAATTTGATAGAACTCCACATGGTTGTCCCCCAGCCTTCCCTGTCTGAGTAAAACACCAGGAGCATTGACATACAGAGGGATCTGTGTGTACTTGTCCACTGATCCCTGAAAGTGGTAACACAGGTGGATAACTTGGTCAATGAGACATGCAGCATGATCGCTTCACTGGCCAGGACATCGAGTATAAAAGTTGGCAAGTTATGTTCCAGCTGTATTAAACTTTAGTTCGGCCCAATATGGAATATTGAGTGCAGTGCTGATCGCCAGACAACCAGAAGGATGTGGATGCTTTGGAGAAGGGGGAGAGTGAATAGATGACAGTAAACGGAGGACAGGACATGGTGGTGGAGTCTCGCTGTTAGTAACAGATGATGTAAGTAGAGAGAGTTGAACTTAGTTCCAATGATCAAGATGCAGAATCAGTTTGGGTACAGATAAGAATTAACACAGTTAAAAGATCACTTGTGGGAATCATTTATAGGCCCCTAACGATATTCAGAAGCAAAGAAGGTTTACAAGGATGTTGCCTGGTCTGGTTAAGGTATGAAGAGAAGTTGAATAAACTCGGATTGTTATCACTGGAAAGACAGAGGCTGAGGGGTGCCCTGATAGAGGCAGATATATGGTTGATAGTTGGAGTCTTTTCCCCAGGGTGGAAAGGTCAACTACAGGACGGGACAGTTTGAAGGCAAGAGGGGGAAAGTTTCGAGGAGATGTGCGGGGAACGTTTTCACAGAGGGTGGTGGGTGCCTCGAATGTACAGCCAGTGAAGTTGACAGAAGCAGGCACGTTCCCAATGTTCAAGGTTTATCTCGATAGAAACATGAACAGGAGACGAACAGAGGAATAGAAACTGTGAATGAGCAACAAGTACTGGGTCTGAATAGGAATGAGTCGCTGCCACAGGGTTGATGGGCCGAAGGGCCTGTGTCCGGGGAGAGCTGTGCACATCTGAGGAGGGGGAGAGAACCTCAGAGGGTGAACCATAACATTATTCCCCCACACCCTCAACATAAGGATCTGTGGGACTGACATCCCATTGCTCAGGGATCAGAGAGAGAAGCAACAGGAGTCAGAGGAAAAACAATTTTCCTTATTCATAACTGACACCAATAGTAATGGGCAGTGTTTTTATACAAATACCAGTGGTGAAATTATATTGTTGAATATTCAGTTATTATAAACACAATCTCACACAGTCTGCTACTTACATCAGTGTCTGTATTTTACAGTCCGGATTCCTCAGAGCCACAGACAGCCGTTTCACTCCTGAATCTCCCAGTTTATTGTAACCCAGATTCAGATCTATCAGTGAGCGGTTTGTACTGAGAGCAGAGACCAGGTCCTCGGCACAAGAATCGGTGAGAGCATTATCCCAGAGACTGGAGATCAGAGAGAGAAAAATAACAGGAATCAGGGTAAATCCACAGTGTTTTTAAGAATAAGATCATTAACAATAATAATGTACAGCGCGGGACATTCAAGAAACACAACTTCAGTTCACACAGAAGGCAAAATTATATTAATGCTGTAAATCTGAAATATGAATAAATATGTTGGAAACTCTCATCAGGTCAGGCAATATCTGTGAAGAGAGAAACAGATTTAGTTTCAGTTCAATTAGATAAAATTAGAACTTGGAAGTATCAGTGAATTAAATTGTTTGAAGTGACAGGGAGCTGGGGATGGGCGGGTGACAAGGAAAGAACAAAATGGAAGTGTCGGAGTGATTAAATGATAAAAAGGATGATGGTGAAAGGGAAGAGCTCAGGATTCCCATGTCCTTACCCTGAGTCACAGGGAGGGACATGGGATGGTCAGTGGCTCAGGAATGGAGTGTGTGGTGGGGTTGAAGATGATGAGAGAGAAACCTTTTTCACACTGCCAGTGGTTCGGGTCTAGAATTACAGCCGGGAAGTGTGGTGGAGGGAGGCTGTATCGAAACAGTCAGAAAGGAATTAGATGATTATTTGAATAGAAACATTGAGCGAGGATACGAGAAAAAGGCTGGAGAATGACACACATTCCTAATGCTAATTTGGTGAGCTAGTACAGACACGATGGGCCAAATGGCCTCATTGTGAACCGTAACAATTCTGTGAAGATAATGGTTGGAAATGTATCGATATTTCAGCTGGGAGTTGGTGATGTTGCCGTGTGGACAGTGTTAGTAGCCACAGTCCCCAATGAAATATTAATATTTCTCTCCAATAGAGACAATTTGTTACATGGAGCTTCAGGGTGACAGGTCTCCTCCTCCACTCCTGAGGGAACAGAACCTCCCTCCAAACCGATATAGCCTTGAGAATTTCCAGGGAAGTGTCAGTGAATTGGGTTTAATCTGCCTTCTGCCTTTGTTCATTAACCAGGGCTCCCTCACTGCTCCCTTCAGAGCCTTTAAAAGTGCTGCTGGCTGCCTTTAGATCTGGTGCCAGCTTTGCCTGAATGGGATCTTCCCCTGCAGCCAGTGGTTAAGCTCTGGAACGACCAGAGCCCCGGAATAGATCACCAAACTTAAAAGAATGGGTCAAAGTACAGTAGGTGCAGTAGATGTTCATCTGTGATGAAAGAGTGTGAGAGTGTGTAAGAGGTCTGAACTGAACATATACGGACAAGGAGGCATTTGTCTTTACAGACCCAGCCTTAGACCGGTAAGAGGAGTAGCCCCCCCCACGTGAAGATCAGGATGTTGAAATGGGTGTGGAGAAAGATGCCTGGGGTGTGATGTTCAGATGTGAGTAAGAACGAACCTGAGTGGACAGTGTTAGTATCCACAGTCCTCAGTGAAATATCTGTATTTCTCTCCAATAGAGAGAGAGACAATTTGTTCCATGGAGCTTCAGGGACAAAACTTAGTAAACGTGGGGCAATGGGAGGAGATGGGACTCCATGAACCCCACAGCCGGTACGAGGACCAAACCCTCAACATTAGCATCATTCCACATCACACTCCAGACACCAAACCAACTGAACTAACCAACTCCACACAAAACCAGAACGGACACATTAATATCTGACAGGTTAGGGGAATCCGTCCACTCAGGCAACACAGGCAGAGTCAGAGAATTGTTACAGAGCAGAAGGAGGCCATTCGGCCCATTGTGTCTGCACTGACTCTCCGAATGAGCAACTCACTAAGTGTCATTCCCTCACCTTCCCCCAAAACCCTGTGCATTCCAGAGCTTAACCACTGGCTGCAGGGGAAGATCCCATTCAGGCAAAGCTGGCACCAGACTTAAAGGCAGCCAGCAGCACTTTTAAAGGCTCTGAAGGGAGCAGTGAGGGAGCCCTGGTTAATGAACAAAGGACTGAAATGGCAGAAGGCAGATTAAACCCAATTCACTGACACTTCCCTGGAAATTCTCAAGGCTATATCGGTTTGGAGGGAGGTTCTGTTCCCTCAGGACTGGAGGAGGAGACCTGTCACATCAACACAAGCAAGTCTGGATAGAAACTGCCGAGGGCCAGAGCAGGCAGCACGTGGCTGCAGTGAGGCAAAAGGATCAATAACCTGATATGTTCTGACAAGGTGAGCGTTAAACTTACAGGCTGATATGTGAATAAGGATGGAAGAGAAATTGTGGAAAGAACATCTCCACCCAGACACTGGCAATGTCCAAACAGCAGCATCAATCTTCAGGAACATGTCAGCCTCTCTGTGAAGGGTTCCGGTCAGTCAGAGATGACTGCTGCACTGCCCACACTGAGTGACCATCCTGGTGGGCCCATGATGGGCAGTCTGGCAGCACCATAGGCTTGTGTGTGTCTTTGATGGGTGAGTAACAATGGAAATTTATGTGCTTGTAGAAGAGGGCACAGAGCGTCAGAGAAGGAGCCAAGAGTGAGAGTGTCTGGATTGTGTCATCCTTATGCCAATGGAAGATGAAGTGCTGGAACTGGGAGACCTGGAGACTGGGTGGGCTATCACTGATGGTGAGATGGGTTGTGGATCCAGAGAGAGTGAGTGAGTGAGTGATGGGCACAGGAGAGGCTCTGCTGCTGAGTCCAAAACCTGGTGTTTGTGTGTTCACCATTGGTCAGATGGAGCTCTGGGTTAGGGACAGTCTCCAGGACATGTTGGAATGTGTATTACCCTCTAACAATCTTCACTCTCTCACAAATCAACAGCTGTGGTGAGCGGGAGACGGGTGTGCAGCTCTGAAGATGAGGAGGGGTTGTGAGAGGATGGATTGTCATATTATTCCCCATAACATCCGCCAGAGCAGATAATGTCTCACACGAGTAGCAAAGGGGTTACAATCTGGCAGCACAGGACAGCACACACAAACCCGAGCAGCTGATGGAGGCAGCAATAGCTGAGTTCACTCACACTCTTGAGGGGAGAGGGCAGAGCCAGCTTGTGGAAGGTGAAATGTGACTGGAATCTTTAACAATGCAGCAGATACTGGAGCTGCAGTGTAAGGTATTTTAACATCCGGTGGAGTTTCCAAAGGCTGTGTGTATCCATACACAAAGGATGGAGGAGTCAATCCAGACCAGCAGTGTTACCATGTCTCAGGTATGAGCACAAATAACATCCTCCACAGAGAGATTGGTGACCTTCATGGAGAGTCACATCCAGCCTATCACCCACAGGAAATACACATGAGCTGCATGTTCTCACCACCTCCAGGAGCTCTGTGGGACACGGGCTGTGGGAGGGATGGGAAAATGATCCTGGAGTCACTGTCAGGACTTCCCAGCTGAACAGGGAGGGTCCAGTTTGCCCTGAATGGATAGAGGAGCGGCTGCCTGCAGCATTTGGGAGCTCCTCTCAGGGTGCCCCTGGTGTGGGCAGTGGGTCCTCTTCTGCTCCGACTGTAACAGAAACACCTCATGAAGCTGTGATGATGGAAACAACTCCAGCATCTGAGCAGAGGATTCACAGTCGGCTGGATCGTTCCAGGACTCAGGAAATCTGAGGACAAAGACCACAGTCATTGAAATTCCCAGAGGAGAGAGGTAAAGATCCTGCCTGTAACTCAGGGGAAAGTGTGGGGATGGGGGTGGTTGTCATGGTGGGGTTGCTTCCTTGGGTTTCACAGGGTTATACTTTGTTGTTACCGGTCACTTTGTTATGTTTGTATTTTCAGTAAATTCAGAGATGGAACATCACTAAATAAATCCTTCACCATATTACTGGGTCTTTAACAGTTCACTGGGAATGTGAGATGGGAAATACAGCACTGAATGAGCTCAATGCCTTTGTTTCATGTAGTGACGGCTCCAGGGAAATTATAAAACATTCACAGAAACAGTAACAGTGCTGGAGATGGTGGGAGATTTATTACACTGAATGGCTGTGTGAGTTAAGGTCCATGGAAAACATGTCTGTATTACTGAATCTCCATCCTCCCTGACACATATCCCATGTCCCTGGCCTGTGGTCCATGGGGTTCCTCATCATGAAGCATCTGGTCAACATTGTATTGCATCACACTTTGTTCAAAGCTTCTCCACTCTAACTCCAGGTTGTAGAGAACACAGAACAACACCAGGACATTGAGACCCTCGCTGGGTATATTGAATAGTTCCACCAGATCTATCTTTAGAATTCCTCTGGCCTGTTCAATGGTCACACAATTTGTCCTGTAGCAGCTGTTTTCTCTCTCCTCTGTGAGGGTGTTTGGGTTACACACAGGCACAATTACCCATCCCTTCAGTGGGTAGCGCTGGTCTTTATTAATTATTTCCGGGGATGATGGTATCACGGGCAATGTAAACACTTACAGCCCATCCCCAATTGCCCTTGAGAAGGAGGTGGTGAGCCATCTTCTTAAATTCTGCACAGCATCTGGTACAAAATCTGGCAGGCTTTTTCCGAGATTGGAGACAAATATCACGAGGGGCCATGAGCTTAGGGTGAGGGGGGAGAGGTATAATTTGGATGCTCGAGGGAGGTTTTTCACACAGAGGGTCGTGGGGGTATGGAATGCACTGCCAAGTAAGGTGGTGGAGGCAGGCACGCTGGACTTGTTTAAGGTTTACTTAGATAGACACATGAGTGAAACAGGGATGGAGGGCTATAGGAGACGGTTTTAAATAAGGGTCAGAGCCTCGGGATGTTCCTGGAAATCTAATGCTACGTGTTGATGTTTTGTCTCTTTTACTCCACAGGTGTCGGTCCACCTTGTTGTCTAACGATGGGCATGCACATGGTGGGTCGTGCGTGGGCTGCTCTTGGATGTTTCGAGAGTGGCCTAGTACTTCATGTCAGTGTGTGTGCTTCAAACTGGATCGGCAGATGGGCACCATGACAGCTCGGTGACTATCACTGCTAGCTGTGCAGATACATGGATTTGGGTCGGTGTCTGTGGGAGTTTGCGCATTCTCCCCGTGCCTGCGTGGGTTTCCTCTGGGCGCTCCAGTTTCCTCCCACACCCCAAAGATGTGCTCTTAGGCTGATTGGTGTAACAAATTGTCCCTACACTATTCTCCCCTGAATCTGGTTTCCAATGGGGGTACCATAAGCATAGACACGGGTCAAGGATGGTGTAGGAAAAATACATTGTTAAGATGGCAGTGCGGGCTCGTTGGGCCGAAGGGCCTGTTTCCCGTGCTGTGTTGTTCTTTGTAAAACCGTTAGGAAGGGACATCTGGGAGTCTGATCCCACATCAGTGATGGAAAAGCAATATATTCCAAGTCAGAATGGTGTGTGGTTTGGAAAGAAATCTGAAGCTGGTTGGTGTTCCATCCTTCTGATATCCTTGCCCATCTCGGTGATGGATAGTGCCTGTTTGGATGATGCTGTCTCAGGAACCTTGGTGAGCTGCTCCATTCCACCTTGTATGTGGTGAAATCCTGCCACTGTGTGTCAGTGGTAGAGACAGTCAATGTTTAATTTGGTGAATGGCCAGCTGATCCAGTGGCTCCTTTTCCCTGGATGAGCTTCTTCAGTGTTTGTGAAGCTGCATCAATCCAGCAAGATGAGCGGATTCCATCACACTGCTGACTTGTGCCTTGGGCAAAAATTTGGGAGACAGGAGGTGAGTTCCTCATCTCTGAATTCCCAGACTGTGATCTACCCTTGGAGCCACAGTGTTTACAGTTCAGTGTCTGTTCAATGGTCCCAGTGCGGCCCCACCACTCAGGATGTTGCTGGTCGAGGATTCAGTGATGGTGCTGCCATTCAATGTAAAGGGAATGTGGTTAGATTGTCTTCTGTTGGAGATGGTCCTTCCCTGGCATTTGTGTAGTGAAACATTACTTGCCATTTATCAGATTAAACCTGAATGTTCTTCAGACCTTTAGACATTAGATCTGTTGAAGAGTCATCCAGACTCGAAGGGTTCACTGTTCTCTCTCCACAGAAGCTGTCAGGATGCTGGGATTTTCCAGCATTTTCTGTTTTGTTCAGGTCTTGCTGTTTATGCATATGGACTGCTTCAGTATCTGAGGAATTGTGAACAGTACTGAACATTGTACAATCATTAGTGAGCATCCTCACTCTGACCTTATAATGGAAGGAAGGACATTGATAAAGCAATTGAAGGTGGTTGGGCTTCGGACATCACCCTGAGGAACGCTGTAAATGCGCCTAGTTTGGGGGCATTTAAGAGATCCGTGGATATGTTTATGGACGAAAAGGGATTGGTTTAGGTTAGAGGGTCATTGTTTTTGTAACTGGTCGGCGCAACATCGTGGGCCGAAGGGCCTGTTCTGCGCTGTAATGTTCTACGTTCTATGTTCTAACTCCTGCAGTGATGATCATGAGGCATTGGAAGGATTCCACATTTTCTGATGATCAAGAGCAGACTGATGGAGTAGTAATTCACCAGATTGGATTTGTCCTGCTTTTTTCCCCATTGTCCGGTAGATCCAGTGTTGTAGCTGTACTGGAACAGCTTGGCTCGGGGAATGGTTAGTTATGGAACACAATTCCTCAGTACCATTGCTGGGGTACTGCCAGACTGACAGATTTTACAGTACACAGTGCCTTCAGTCATTTCTTTACCTCACATACAGTGAATCAAATTGATATCTGTAATGCTGGGGACCTCAGGAGGAGGCCGAGATTAATCATTCTACTCAGCACTTCTGGCTGAAGGTGGCACTGATGCTCTGGGTTCCCTCATCAGTAATGATGGAATTCTTGTGGCATGTTTATAGAATCATACAATTCCCACAGTGTAGAAGGCCCTTTGGCTCATCGAGTCTTCACCAATTCTTTGAAAGAATATCATATCCAGGCCCTATCTCTGTAACTCCATATATGTGGCCCATTAATCCCCCTAATCTACACACCCTGAGACACTTAGGACAACTTAGCATAGCCAATCAACCGAACTTGCAGATCTCTGGACAGTGGGAGAAAATTGGAGAACCCAGAGGGAACCCGCACAGACACTGGGAGTGCGTGCAAACTCTACACATGATGTCACCCAAGGCTGGAATTGAACCCTGGTCCCTGGCGTTGTGAGGCAGCAGCGTTAACCACTGTGCCACCGGGTCGCCTAATGTAAACGGCACGTCCAACATTTGTGGCATGTGTAACGCTATTTCTGACTGGATACGGTAAGACAGTAAATCTCTAATCTGATCCATTGGTTTTGGTGTGATGGAGCTCGGTCTGTCGTATGCTACATCCGCTCTGTGGTCTGGTGGCCGTGTGCTGGAGCTTCACCAGGTTCACATCTCATTTTTAGATAAAGCCAATTCTCATTTGGTGATATATGTAAAGAAAATGAATCATAGTAACACAGTACTGGTTGCTGGGGAAAGCCCACAGTCAGCTTCCTATAAATGAAAAGGTACAGTTCACCTCTCCTGCCTGCTTCCTGTCAGGATGTGGAGATGCCGGCGTTGGACTGGGGTAAACACAGTAAGAAGTCTGACAACACCAGGTTTTAGTCCAACTGATTTATTTGATAGTAAACTCACAAGCTTTCGAGGTTTCCCTGTACGTCAGGTGAATGGAGAGTTCTGGCCTCAGACAGAGCGTATAACAGCACAGACAGTTTACAGATTACTGATCAGAATGCAAATCTTTACACCTAACCTGCTATTCAAGTCCTAAAGTGGCTGACAATGTGAGTGGAAGGAGCATTGAGCACAGGTTAAAGAGATGTGTATTGTCTCCAGACAGTACAGTAAGTGAGGTTTTGCAAACCCAGGCAAGTCACGGGGGTTACAGATAGTGCGACATGAACCCAAGATCCCTGTTGAGACCGTCCTCATGTGTGGGGAACTTGGCTATCAGTCTCTGTTCAGCGACACTCAGATAACTTCATATCCAGCCTGCCTTTGTCTCTTTTATTTCATGGTCTCCAACTTTGATCCCAAGCTTATTATACGTCTACTAATAGCGGACAGTGTTTTTAATAACAGGAATACTGATAGCAATGGTATATTTAGTATCGCTATTTATGTTATTAAAAACAATGTCCATTATTAATAGGGACATGATTCAGACTATTCTGCACTGTGATTATTGCCATTGCCAGCTGAGCTGTGCCTTGAACTGCTGGGCTGTGAGCTCTGGAATTCTCTTCATAACCCTCCCCACCTCCATCTCTGCATTCTCTTTTAAGATGCTCCTTAAGCTCCGTTTAATATAAATTTGAGAGTGGATCCCTCGGGATAAAACTCATCAGAATTCCATGTAGTTTGTAATCTGCCTTACCAATATACAGCAGTTTTCTATGTTTAATCAAACTGAGAAGCTGGCAGACAGAAACATCTATAATCTGAATGACAAATTAAACTAAATTAAACATGTGACCAGCCATATCTGGTAATTCTATAAACATTTAATTTTTTTGTCCATCTTTTTTATTCTCATGAATGGTTTTGAGAATAATTATAAATGATTAGTTAAATCTTTCACTCCTGAATCTCACAGTTTATTGTAACTCAGGTTCAGACACATCACTGACTGGTTTGTACTGAGAGCAGAGGTGAGAATATCTGAGGCTGTTACTCTCCAAACTGGAGATCAGAGAGAGAAAGATTTCAGGAATCAGAGTGAATCCGTGATGTTTAACACAAATACTGACAGGAATGATGTGGAATGGTTATTAATGACACTATTACTGACACTGATAATAATTTACAGTGTTATACATCCACTGATTATTAACACAATCTCACACAGTCTGATACTTACTGCAGTTTCTGTATTTTACATTCTGGATTCCTCAGAGCCGCAGACAATAGTTTCACTCCTGAATCTCCCACTTTATTGGCACCCAGACTAAATGGAGAAAGTGAGAAACACATTAAATTCAGATTAATGTTCAGCAGGAGAAATAGCTGGGTCTATTTTTGTGTCAGAAACTTAGCACCAATGGTGAACTGATTTAAGTTACGATACCTTACCCAAGTTGATCTTTCTCTACACCCTAGCTGTGACTGTAACACTACATTCTGGACTCCTTCCTTTCCTTCTCTATGTATGGTATGCTTGGGCACTAATAAATGTGACAATAATAAATCAAATAATATCAAACCCTTTCTGTTGAATGGAAAAGGCAATAGTCAGCATTGAAAAATGATGAACAATTCACTCTCACTGGTTTGCCTACTGGGGGAATCCACTTTTACACCTCTCAAAATATATATTTTGTTTAATTGTCCATGAGATATGGGTGTCGATGGCGAGACCAGCATTTATTTCCCACTGCTAATGGCCCCTAGAGGAGGAGCTGCCCATATCCTGTGAACAAGAAAGTAATTTTAAACATGTCCCACATTCTGGTCTCATTTCCTGATCATCAGAATTACCCTCCTGAATCTCACTGACCCTGCTACGTTTCCGGAAATTCAAATCATTTCTGCTGTTACAGAAATCCAGGATTTTATGAGAATTGTAGATTTTACTGAGAGTTAAATGGTAAAACTGTGAGAGTGGATCTCTCTTAGTGCCTCTTAACTATTGACATTGTATCATCTATCTCAGTTTGTTGGAGTGGATGAAGGGAGGGCCAGGAGCCAGTAACCACAACCTAAAAGAGTGGGTCTATCTAATGTAGTCAAGTCTGTGGCTCCAACCTGGAGCAGTGCTGTTAAACTTAGCTGATTGTCGGAGGGTCAGTTAATCATTTAACTACTCTGAGGCGGCCCACACTGAGTTCAAAAGGGAAATGGTGAATCTAATAGTGACACAGAGGAAAACTAAATCCATTGGTTGGTAAACAAAACATGCTGTTTGCCACTGGCTTTATATTGCTGTGAATTGGAGGAAGCAACTGAAAGGGTCAATGATGGTTCTGCTGTTGATGTGGTGTACACGGATATTCAAAAATCATCTGATGCAGTGACACAACAGACTTGTGGCATAAGCTCATTAAATAAATGGGAAAGTATTAATGTGGATACAAAATTGGATGAATAAAGAGTAATGGATATTTTCCAGGTTGGAGGATGTCTGTAGTGGAGAATCCTAGCGGTCAGTATTGGGATTCCTGCTTTTCCCTGATATATATGAGTGATCTCGGTGTTTACAGTCTTGGGGAAAATTTCAAAGTTTGTTGATCACAGAAATCTTTTGAGGCATCGGAAACTGTGAGGAGGGGAGCTTGGGACTGATAAACAGACCATGGTGGAGTGTAGATAGGAGGCAGATTAAATTCAATGCAGAGACGGGTGAGGTGAGACTTTCAGGAAACATGTACATGAGGAAGCAATATAAAATAATCAGTAGAATTGTTAACGGATTGCAGGATCAGAGGGACTGGACGTATATGTACATCGATCATTGCTGTTAGCAGGGTAAGTGTAGTTAGCAGTTAATAAAGAATACAGTATCTTGGGCTTTACTGTTATGAAATAGTTTATGTTTGTGGGTATCAGATAACAATCCCTGAGTTTAAGTTTAATTTGTGTTTCGGTGCTTGTGAGCTCAGAAAGGACCAAAACTTTAATTTCACTTCATGTTAAACAAAGCTGCCTGCCTGGTTTCACTTTAAACTGTCCCTGCATTTTAATTTAAGGGTTACGATACTGTAAGAGTTATAGAGGTTAAGAAAATGGTTGTTTATATTCAGAGACCCACAGTGAATGATAGAAACACTGAGTTTCATTTGTAACCAGTTAACCCAAGAAGCAAGACGGTGTTTACAGAGGCTGCCAATAGAGACAGGACAATGCAGGGATTCAGAAAGCAGAACCCAAAAGATAAATCACCGTCAGAAACCAAGGAGGAAAAGAGGAGTGTCAGGAAGACAGAAGTCAAAGTGACAATAAAACCTGAATCTGAACAAGCTACTGCTCCCAAAGTTAAAGAGAGGAGCAGAGAGAGGCTCCCAGTTACAGACAGAGCTGCTAAATGCGGACATGGTAAAGTTTGCTCACGAGTATCCAGACATCTGATATAATCCTAAAGTTGGTGACACCTTCATACAGCCAAGAGGAGCTGTGTACTGTTGGCCTGGCTGAGTATGGAGGAATACTAAAAGGAAACATTGAAATATTGGAGGGGGATCCTTGGTGAAGGCATCTGAGAGGAAGTGTTGTTTGGGGAAGGATTCCAAAGGCTGTTTTTCCCCTGGAGTGGAGTTTCTGGAGCAGAAGGAAGAGTCCCAGTGAGATGAGTTTTCTCACATTGTTACAAACATTTGGGGGGGATTTGAAGAAGAATCCACTGCAGTTACTTTGGGCGGCATCCGTCACTTGGTTTCAGAGATGGGGCAGCTGACCACGGGTGGCTTGTTGGTTTACACTGACTGTGTACTTACTGAGAGCATTAAAGCATAAGATCTATTCTGTAACTCATGTCATCCTTACAGATCTGCAGGCGCCTGTGAAGTTAGAAGGGTGAAGTAGTGGGGCACTGTAGTTTTTTCTTTACAAAGGTTTTAGTCTTTTGTTAAAAGTTAATCAACTGCCTTGTTCTTCTGTTCATCTACATTTCTAAATAATAAATAAAAGTCACGATTTACTAAGCCGGTGTTCTGCTCTTAGACCTGACTGTCCAGACATCAGCTGGGATCATAACATTGTCAATAGGGGCATCGAGTACAAGAGCAAGGAGGCTGTGCCAAATCTGAAAAAAGATCTCACTGCACAGTGTCATACTTTAGGAAGGCTTAGAACACATTGGAGAGAGTGCTGAAGATGTTTACAAGATTGGCTACAAGGATGTGAAACTTAAGTCACGAGGATCGATTGGAGAGGTTGTTCTCCTTGGAAGGAAGAATGCTAAGAGGAGATTTGAAATGTTCAAAATAGTGATGGTGCTGGACAGAGCAGGTAGCAAATCAACATTTGCTGTTTGGACAAGGATCAACAACACGATTTAAATTGATTTGCAAAAGATGCAAATACAGTGTGAAAAGAACTATTTTTAAACAGAGTGAGTGGTTCAGGTTTTATGAGGCTGCAGTGAGAGAGAAAACTGGTGGGCTGCTGTAACCGAACAGGGAGGTTTTTACATAACTGCCCACTGTAAAGTTTAATACAAGACTGAACTTCCACTTCAACCCTGACTGATGTCACCGGTGATCACATGAATTATAAAGGGACACTGTCCGATATAACACACACCAACTATAATACATGAGAGGCAGTGTACAGGAAAATAATCCTGATAATAATTAGCCACAAACTGTAAGCTGTACTGAACACACAGAAACAATTATTTTTCTAGCATCATACAGAATCAGATGGGTTTTGTTGGGAGAGTGAAATATTTATTTTTAAATTTTGTAGGGAGGCCTTTACAGCTCTAATTATTTAAAATTTATCCCAATAATGCTTTCATTCACCCAAGGAATGTGATCATCACTGGTTTTGCCAACATTTATTGCCCATGGCTATTTATCCACGAGAATCCGCATTCTTGAAATGATGTAGTTTTATCAGAGAATCACAGATTTATTACAGGTTCAGAATGAGGCCAATCGGCCCATCATATCTGCAGCTGCTCTGAAATGAACATTATTACTCTGTACCATTCTCCCACACTTTCTCTGTGACCTTTGGACATTGTTTCTCTCTCGACTTCCTTAACTGAACGTGCCTCTGTTTTATTAGAACAAAGGAAATGGTTTTTCAACAATGAAAATATTCGCTATGAGACCAAACAAACAGTTACCTCAACTCCTGACACTTGTGCAGAATGGGTCCCAGCCGCTGGATCCCTTCACACTGAATGTGGCAATACTCTAGATCGAGGTGTTTTATTGTATCACAGAGTCCAATGACATGAGACAGGACTGCACAGTCAATCGGGGTCAGTCGCAATCCACTAAATGAAAGTGTTTTCACAGATCCCACTGTGTTCTCAGCCAGTGCTTTATTCTGAGACTCAAACAGGTAGTAGAATGTGTTCAGGAGGTTCCTTTTCCCAGTTTCAGTCTGTGTGTTTCCAATCTGCCCTTCAACCTTCTCCTTCACCCAGTCAATCACTCGGCAGGTTGTTTGATGAGGAAATTTACCCAGAAACTCCTCCAGGGGTCGAGCTGACTGTGGGGAGGAGAGACCAGCAACAAAACGGAGAAATATCTCAAATCGCCCATCTGCCTCGCTGTGAGCTTCACTGAGGAGTTTCCCGATCTCCCCGGGATCTGGAGTCAGGAATTGTGTGAGTGCAGATACAAACTCTTGGATGGTGAGGTGTGGGAATGTATAAACCACACTCTGGGCAGAATCATCTCTCTCTAAAAGTTCCATCAGGAACCCAGACAGGAACTGGGAAGGTTGTAGATTGTACTCAATCAAATCTTCATTTCCAAACACAATCTTCTTCTGGGAGACTCCTGTGTAGGCCATCTCACCAAGCTTCAGTAACACATCACAGGGGTTTTCAATCTCTCGGCCATGGTTTTTCAGAATGTTGTAAATATAGTAGGAATATAGTTGGGTGATGGTCTTGGGAACTTGCTGCCGTTTCCTGTCTCTTTGTGTAAAGAAGGGACCCAGTGACAGAGCGAGGATCCAGCAGTAGGAAGGGTTGTAACACATGGTGTACAGGATCTCGTTCTCCTTCACGTGTTTGAAAACAGCTGCTGCCACCGTCTGATCTTCAAAAAACTTGTTGAAATATTCCTTCCGTTCATCACCAACAAATCCCAGGATTTCAGCCCAGACACTGATCTCAGCCTTTTCTAATAAATGTAATGCAGTGGGGCGGCTGGTCACTAGCACTGAACATCCTGGGAGCAGCTTGTGCTGTATTAAACTGTACACAATGTCAGACACTTTACACCGGAATTCAGGATCTGTGCACATGGACTGAGGTTCTGTATTTCTCCGATTGTCGGCAAAATCAATCGTGTCCTTGAATTCATCCAAACCATCGAATATAAACAGCAATCCCTCTGGGTTCTTCCAGAGCTCTCCCAGAATATTCCCAAGGTAAGGATAGAAGAACAGTATCAGATTCCTCAGGTTTATTCTACAGTTAATAGCGTTCAAATCCCGGAATTTAAAACTGAAGACAAATTGAAAGTGTGGGTATATTTTCCCAGTGGCCCAGTCATAAACAATCTTTTGTACCATTGTTGTTTTTCCAATTCCCGGGACTCCGCTCACTGCTGCTGAATTCCCAGATTCGGATTTTCTCTGGGAAAAGCTGCTCTGGAACAATTGATCAGTTCGTATTTTTTCCAGTTCTCTCCGGAGATGTTTCTCTCTCCATTCTTCATGATCTCGGCCTCTTGCCAGCAGCTCATGTTCGACAAGTGTCCGATCTCGAACATTGGAAATAACCGTTAGCTCAGCGTATCGATCAACCAGCTGGAAAATCTTAACCTTCTCCTTTATGAGGATAGTGTTCACTCTCAGTGTTTCAGTTTGTACCCAGAGTGTCTCCTTGTGTTTCTGTTGGAGATCTTCAATCAGAACAGAGAGAAAATGTTAGTTACATTAAGACACTGTCTTTGCTGATTTGAGGGATTTATTTTACAGTCAGACAAGGTTTGAGTAGGATATAAAATTGAGTTATTGGAAACCTCATTTGACAATGATTAATTTCCACAACGTTTCAGATCGTCATTTAATTCCAATATTTCTATAACGTGTTGGGGGTGATTCTCCCAAACAGGAATCTAAATGTCGAATGTGTGTAAAAACTGGAGTAAATCATGCTGGACTATTCAGCGGGAGTTTCAGAATGAATCTCCCACAATCTGTGCACAGCAGAGTGCACGAGTGTGAATCAGATGGAAGATCAGTGAATGGAGCCTATTCCGGTTGGAGAGACCGGCAGCATCGCGCTGAGTGGCCACTGTGCGTGCGATGTGTCAGCACAAAGATCAGCGCATGCATAGTGACCCCACACTGCCGGCACCCTGGTCGTTAGGCCCATGAACACACCCAGGCCATCATTACCCTCCACCCCCACACAGTCCCGGCCCATCCCCCCACCCCGACATAGGTTTCACAGCCCCCAGCAGGCTGGTCCCCTCTCCCCACCCTGATGGCCAGCCCCAATCGCTGTCCTCCCTCCCTCTGTCACTCAGCCAGAATGCAGAGTGGAAGCGGGACTCCCCACCCTCACTCCCACAGGCCAGATCCCCATTAGGTCCTGAACTCTTGGCACTGCTCAATACCCAGTAGACAGTGCCAAGGTGTCCTGGACATTAGGACTCTGCCCCTTTGGCAGTGCCAGGGGCCCAGGCTGGCAATGCCCAGGGTACCCCAGCCACCTCCACCCTCCTAGGGGCTTCGATGTCATCCCCTTCACTCCAGTGGGGTCTGTTTGCCAGCTCCCTACAAAATCCCGTTGGAGTGAACAACTCCTGACGTGAGGTGGTGACAGGGCGAGAGGCTAACGGGCCTGGAAATTTCAGTGCTGGGCTTGCTAGTGACTTTTAAGCAGATTCAAATGCACATTGTAATAATTTATACAGCTCCGCACTGATCTCTGGCACAGAGCTGACGGTGCCCCCTCTCGTGTCAGTATATCTTTATCTAGGAAGGAAACCAAATCTATACACAGTACTCCAGGTGTGAACCTACCAGCACCTGGTGCAGCTGCAACATAGCCTCCCTGTTTTGAAACTCCATCCATCTATCAATGAAGGACAAAATTACATTTGAGTTCTTGCACAGTGACACCCAGGTCCCTCTGCACAGCAGCATGCTGCAATTGTTTACCATTTAAATAATAATCCATTTTACTGTTATTCCTACCAAAATGGGTGACCTCACATTTATCAATATTGTACTCCATTTGCCAGAGCCTCGCCCACTCACTTACACTATCTATATTACATTGTAGACTTTCATCAGCCTCTGCACACTTTTCTCTGCTACTCACCCTAGTGTCATCTGCCAATTTTGACATACAACTCAAAATCATCACTGTAAATCATAAACAATTGCAGTCTCAACCCTGAGGCACACTAGTCATTGATCGCCAACCAGAAAAAAACACCAGTTTACCCCCAATCTTTTCTTTCTGTTAGTTAGAACATCCAGACACACAGGAACTCTGTACTGAGATTCACACAGTACCGGGTTTCGACTGGGTGTGTACAAGACTTCAGAATTAATAGCAATTAACAGCTGGATTAAGTGAAAAGATGCATTAATCACATAATTTTGGGAAAAAAAGGAGAGATGATATGAATTGTAATTTGAAACTATGTATGGTTGAGTATTAATGATAAAACCGAATCATGCTCTACCCAAATTCCACAGTCTTTAATTTTCACTATCCCAGATTTTCACAATCTCTTAAAAAAGGCTCCAATCATTTAGATTCTCAGAAGTGAAATGGTTTATTATCTCCATTTCCTCTCTTACCTTTCAGGTTACTGGGTAATTCAGATAAACCATGTGCGATGTCCATATAATCAAACGAATCAGCACCTGTTTAAATAAATGAACTTCCATGAAAACAGCTCTGTGTAATATTACAGTGATATCGGCAGTGTTTAAATGGGAAATTGAATTCACTGTGATTTTACCGTACCAAGCTCCTGTATTTCTTTCAGTATTTTATCCAGCTTTGGGACTCCGTGACGCATTCTCACAAAGGATTCCCACATCACCCTTCGAGCCCGAGATCCTTTTCCCATCACCAGACTGAGGAGAAGTTTGGAACTGTCCGCCCGGTTTCCCTTATCCACAAGATCAGTGACTTTCTATGAAGAATAATAATGAAGAATAATGAGACACAGAGTGAAAGATAAACACTGAGAATGAGAAGGAAAGGATCTGCTCAGTGATGGGATTTCCCAGTTGTTTTCAGCTCAGAAATCAGTCACTGGGACAGGTCCTGATCCATAATAAACACGGACTGAAAATTCTCTTAAAATCTCATTCCAATCATTAACAATAAACAAATGTGAATCAACTGAACTAGAAATCATGTGATTAGTTGTCTGTCCTTCAGTGTCCAACGCGATGGGACGGCACATTGACACAGTGGTTAGCACTGCTGTTTCACAGCTCCAGGGACCTGTATTCGATTCCTGGCTTAGGTCACTGTCTGTGTGGAGTTTGCACATTCTCCTAATGTCTGTGTGGGTTTCCTCCAGATGCTCCGGATTCCTCCCACAGTCCAAAGATGTGCAGGTTAGCTTGTTTGTGCATCTGTTCTCCTGTAACGGAGACCAGCTAAGGATGATTCAAATGCCCATTATGGCTATCCATTATGATGTCCAGCAGTGGTAGGGAAATTACTGGACAGGAATCTTCAAAACAGGATTTATTCCCACTTGGAAATAAGTGGACGTACTTGTGAAGGGGAGGCCGTGTCTCACTAACTAGATGGAGTTTTTTGAGGAAGTGACGAAGATGATTGATGAGGATAGGGCAGTGGATGTTGTCTCTATGGGCTTCAGTAAGGTCTCTGACAAGGTCCCTCATAGCAGACGGGTGCAAAAGGTGAAGATGCATGGGACCAGAGGTGAGCTGGCAAGGTGGATATTAAACTGGCTCGGTCAAAGACAGAGGATTAGCAGTGGAAGGGTACCTTTCTGAAAGGAGGGCTGTGACAACTGGCGGTAGTCAGAGATCAGTGCTGGGAACTTTGCCATATATATATATAAAAATGATTTGGGGGAAAATGTAACTGGTTTGATTAGTAAGTTTGCTGACGAGACAAAGGTTGATGGATTTGTGGATAGTGATGAGGAACATCAGAGAATATAGCAGGATATAGATCAGTTGGAGACTTGGGCAGAGAGGTGGCAGATGGAATTTAATTTAGACAAGTGTGAGGTAATGCATTTTTGATGTCTAATACAGAAAGGAAATACACAGTAAATGGCAGAACCCTTCGGAGTATTGATAGGCAAAGGGATCTGAGTGCACAGTTACACAGGTCACTGAAAGTGGCAATGCAGATGGAGAAGGTAATCAAGGCAGCATACGGCACACTGGCCTTCATCGCCTGGGGCACTGAGTTTAAAAATTGGCAAGTCATGTTATAGAACCTTAGCTGGAATATTGTGTTAAATTCTGGTCGCCACACTACCAGAAGGATATGGAGGTTTTGGAGAGGGTTCAGAAAAGATTTACCAGGATGTTGCCTGGTGTGAAGGACATTAGCTATGAGGAAAGGTTGGAGAAACTTTCTTCTCACTGGAGTGATGATCTGATAGAAGTTTACAAGATTATGAGGATCATGAACAGAGTGGATCATCAGAAGCTTTTTTCCCCAGGGTGAAGAGTCAGTTACTAGGGGACACAGGTTTACGGTGCGAGGGGCAAGGTTTAAAGGAGATGTACAAGGCAAGTTTTTTAACAGAGGGTGGTGGGTACCTGGAACTCACTGCTGGGGAAGGTAGTGGAAGCAGATACGATAGTGACTTTAAGGGACATCTTGACAAATACATGAATAGGATGGGAACGGAGGGACATGGTTCCCTGGAACCATAGATGGATTTAGTTAAGTCAGGCAGCATGGTCGGTGCAGGCTTGGAGGGTCGAAAGGCCTGTTCCTGTTTTTGTTCTTCGAGGTTAGCCATTTCCCAGTAATTCTATAATGATGAGGGCAGCCTTTGTTGTGGTGATGTGATTCTCTTGTATATCTCTGACTCTGGAAGAAGGAATAGCAGCATGGTACGGTCAGGTATTGGCCATGGTTTCTTCACTAGGCAGCACACGTTTTACCGATTCCTGTAATTTCACCTTGGCTGTGCCCTTTGGCAGTACTTGTAATCATTTATTGTCTGGCATCCGCAACTCTCTGGCATATGTTCCCCAACACTCTTAGGGTCATCACTGCCTTTTGTTGGTGGTCTTTTAAAGTTCCGATCACACAAAGGGTCCTTTAACACCTGGTTTACACGAGCCCTCTCTATTAAAGACTGTTTACACAATGACACTCTCCCCAGTTGGATGACTTTGCTGCCTGATGCCCCTTGTAGTTCCTGAGCACCTCGTCTGCTTTATTCTCACATTAGGTTATTGGAATTATTTGTTGTGAATCCAGCCTGAGTTATACCAACAGCTTCTTTTTGTCTAGTTAGATTATTGATGCTTCAGACCAATCTATATCACCACTATTCATCTAGAGGCTGCAAGATTTCACAAATGTTCTGCTAATTTTCATCATCCAGACAGGAATTGGGTGATAGGTTCCCGACAGGTTTCTCAGCCACGTTGAAGTGGTCTCTCTGGAGTATAACAGAGGGATTCGGGTCATGGAGGTTTTCCCTCGGTCTACTAGTTCATCAATAGTTTAAGTCAGGAACATGCAGCAAGGTCAAACTTTTTAAATCATACTGAATGTCAGGGCCTCGCATGCTCTCAACAATATTACATTTGTTTTTCATCTCCTTCAATGTTGCTGACATGAAATTAGTAATGCATGCTCTCTGTACACTCTTATCATAGGGCTCAGGTTTCCCAAAAACAAACATATTTCCTTCTCATTACTGAAGCTACTTGATGAATGTAGTCGTCCGCAGAGGCGAGTCCTCATCACCAATGCAGAAAGCCTCCAAATCCACTTCCCCATCACCAGAAACCATTTATTGAAAATCAAAAGGAAGAACAGCAATCACAACTTACAGCAAGTCTGAATCCCAGAACCAGCAGTCCGGCTAAAGCCTCCGCTCAAACAGGAAGTTTGTACTTTAAAAAGCCAGCAGGAGATTTAATGACCATCTCCCATGTCCTTTCTGGCCATCATAACACTCATCTACACAACTCATTGAGCCAGGGTTAGGCCTCTGGTTTGATTATAATGGTGGAGTGATGGATGTGTGATGTTATTATTGAATAGATTGAGATGATAAGCAATGCTGCACCTGATAATCTAGCACATTTCACAGGGACATAGCATCGCACAACACCACACCCACTCCTCAGTGTAAAGAAGGTTCTTCATCTCCAACACAGACTGTGCGCTGAGTCTTACCAACACTGTCATAAACAAGTGAATCTGCCACAAGTTCAGCCTGGATAGTTCAGTCAGTAATCGTGCTGCCAAGACACCCTTGATTGGAGAAATTAAGCTGTTTTGCCTCTTTTTCTAGACCGTTTCAGAGGGCAGTGAGTAGTCAAACACATTTGTGGATCCACAAACAGGCCAGCTTGAGTCAGGAAAACAGGTTTCCTCAGCTAAAATCACAGGTAAGATGCCTGAAGATTGAAGGGTGCCAAATGCTGTGCCTTTGTTTAAGGGCCGAAGAGAAAAGTCTGGAAACTAGAGGCCGGTGAACCTCACATCTGTCATCGGGAAGTTGTTTGAAGATATTTTGAAAGACAGATTCTACAGACATTTAGAGACGCAATGACTGATAGGGGACAGGCAGCATGGTTTTGTGAGTGGAAAATCATGTCTCTCAAATTTGATTGAGTTTTTTGAAGGGGTAACCAAGAAGGTAGATGAGGGAAGTGCAGTTGATGTTGTCTACATGGACTTTAGTAAGGTCTTTGACAAGGTACTGCATGGTAGGTTGCTGCATAAGGTTAAATCTAATGGGATCCACGGTGAGGTATCTAAATGGATCCAAAATTGGCTTGATGACAGAGGGTGGTTGTATTGGGCTGTTTTTCAAACTGGAAGCCTGTGACTAGTGATGTGCCTCAGGGATCAGTGCTGGGTGTACTGTTATGTGTCATTCATATTAATGATTTGGATGAGAATTTAGTCAGCATGGTTAGTAAGTTTGCAGATGGCATCAAGATTGGTGGCATGGCAGACAGTGAAGACAGTTATCTAGCATTGTAACAGCCAGTGGGCTGACAAATGGCAGATGGAGTTTAATTTAGATAAATGTAAGGTGATGCATTTTGGTAGATTGAACCAGGACAGGACTTACTCAGTTAATGATAGGCCATCGGGGAGAGTTACAGAACAAAGAGATCTAGAGGCACAAGTTCATAGCTCCTTGAAAGTGGACAGAGTGGTGAAGAAGGCATTCGGCATGCTTGGTTTCATTAGTCAGAACATTGAATACAGGAGTTGGGATGTCTTCAAGTTGTACAAGACATTGATAAGGCCACACTTGGAATAACGTATCCAGTTCTAGTCACCCTATTATAGGAAGTATATTATTAAACTAGAAAGAGTGCAGAAAATATTTACTAGAACGCTACTTGGACTTGATGGATCGAGTTGTAAGGAGCGGCTGGATAGACTGGGAGTTTTTTCCTCTGGAGCATAGAAGGCTGAGAGGTGATCTTATAGAGGTCTATAAAATAATGAGGGGCACAGATCAGTGAGATAGTCAACATCATTTCCAAAAGCTAGAGGAGATTAAACTAGAGCGCACAGTTTAAGGTGAGAGGGGAGAGATACAAAGGGGTCCAGAGGATGGTGAGTGTCTGGAACAAGCTGCCAGAGGCAGTAGTAGAGGTGGGTACAACTTTGTATTTTAAAAGTCATTGGGAGTTACACGAGATGGGTATGGAGGGATATGGGACAAACAGGGGCAATTGGAACTAGCTTTGGGGTTAAAAATGGGGCAGCATGGATAAGCTGGGCCGAAGGGACTGTTTACGTGCTGAAAATCTCTATGACTTTAGAAAGGGCCTTCGCAAAACTAGTCAGTTTTGACGAAAATTGCACATTAATGCACACACTGCCACAGTGAGATCAAAGCATGTTCCATGGTGTTTTAAAGCTCCGATCTCATAAGGGCTCCTTTAACATTGGTTTACACAAGCACCTGAGTGGATTTCTGGATTTTGAGACCAGATCTCCAGTTTGTGTATCCAGTAATATCCCAATAATCGGCGGGGTGAGTGCAGCCGAGCCCCTGTCCCCGGGGGGGGTGAATGCAGCCGAGCCCCTGTCCCCGGGGGGGGTGAGTGCAGCCGAGCTCCTGTCCCCGGGGGGGGTGAGTGCAGCCGAGCTCCTGTCCCCGGGGGGGGCGAGTGCAGCCGAGCTCCTGTCCCCGGGGCGAGTGCAGCCGAGCTCCTGTCCCCGGGGGGGGCGAGTGCAGCCGAGCTCCTGTCCCCGGGGGGGGCGAGTGCAGCCGAGCTCCTGTCCCCGGGGGGGGCGAGTGCAGCCGAGCCCCTGTCCCCGGGGGGGGGCGAGTGCAGCCGAGCTCCTGTCCCCGGGGGGGGCGAGTGCAGCCGAGCTCCTGTCCCCGGGGGGGGCGAGTGCAGCCGAGCTCCTGTCCCCGGGGGGGGCGAGTGCAGCCGAGCTCCTGTCCCCGGGGGGGGCGAGTGCAGCCGAGCTCCTGTCCCCGGGGGGGGGCGAGTCCAGCCGAGCTCCTGTCCCCGGGCGGGGTGAGTGCAGCCGAGCTCCTGTCCCCGGGGGGGGTGAGTCTAGCCGAGCTCCTGTCCCCGGGGTGAGTGCAGCCGAGCTCCTGTCCCCGGGGGGGGCGAGTGCAGCCGAGCTCCTGTCCCCGGGGTGAGTGCAGCCGAGCTCCTGTCCCCGGGGTGAGTGCAGCCGAGCTCCTGTCCCCGGGGGGGGTGAGTGCAGCCGAGCTCCTGTCCCCGGGGGGGGCGAGTGCAGCCGAGCCCGTGTCCCCAGGGGGGGCGAGTGCAGCCGAGCTCCTGTCCCCGGGGGGGGGCGAGTCCAGCCGAGCTCCTGTCCCCGGGGCGAGTGCAGCCGAGCTCATGTCCCCGGGGGGGGCGAGTGCAGCCGAGCTCCTGTCCCCGGGGGGGGTGAGTGCAGCCGAGCTCCTGTCCCCGGGGGGGGCGAGTGCAGCCGAGCTCCTGTCCCCGGGGGGGGCGAGTGCAGCCGAGCTCCTGTCCCCGGGGGGGGCGAGTGCAGCCGAGCTCCTGTCCCCGGGGGGGGCGAGTGCAGCCGAGCTCCTGTCCCCGGGGGGGGGCGAGTGCAGCCGAGCTCCTGTCCCCGGGCGGGGGGGGGGGGGGTGGTGGCGAGTGCAGCCGAGCCGCTGAGTATAAGAACATAAGAAATAGGAGCAGGAGTCGGCCATCTGGCCCTTCGAGCCTGCCCCGCCATTCAATAAGATCATGGCTGATCTGTCGTGGCTCAGTTCCACATTCCCGCCCTCTCCCCATAACCCTTAATCCCCTCTCTTATCAAGAACCCATCAACCCGCTTCTTAAAAATATTTAGCGAGGCAGCCTCCACCACCTCAATGGGCGGAGAATTCCAGAGATTCACCACCCTTTGAGTGAAGAAGTTCCTCCTCAACTCCGTTCTAAACCGCCCCCCCTTTATCCTGAGGCTGTGCCCCCTAGTCCTACTGTCCTTTCTGAGCGGGAAGAGTCTCTCCACCTCTATCCTATCCATCCCATTCATCATCTTATACGTCTCAATGAGATCTCCCCTCATTCTTCTAAACTCTAACGAGTACAAGCCTAATCTATTCAGCCTCTCCTCATAGCTCAACCCCCTCAACTCCGGTATCAGCCTAGTAAACCTCCTCTGCACTCCCTCCAAGGCCAAAATATCCTTGCGTAAGTACGGCGCCCAAAACTGCACACAGTACTCCAGCTGCGGCCTCACCAATGCCCTATACAGCTGCAGCAAGACCTCCCTACTTTTATATTCAATCCCCCTCGCTATGAAGGCCAGCATCCCATTCACCCAGCCTATCTAGAGCCTTCTGCAGACTCTCCACACCCTCCGTGCAATTCGCCGTTCCCCCAATCTTGGTGTCATCAGCAAATTTCGACACCCTACACTCGGTTCCCTCCTCCAGATCATCTATATAAATGGTAAATAGCTGAGGCCCCAGCACCGACCCCTGGGGCACTCCACTAGTCACCAACCGCCAATCCGAATAGCACCCATTGACCCCCACTCTCTGCCTCCTATTTGACAGCCAATCTTCTATCCACGCTAACACCCTACCCCCAACTCCATGTCCCCTGACCTTCTGCAATAACCTCTTGTGAGGTACCTTGTCAAACGCCTTCTGAAAATCCAGAAAGACCACATCCACCGGCTCTCCTCTATCCACTGCCCTAGACACATCCTCATAGAACTCCAGTAAATTTGTCAGACACGACTTCCCTTTAATGAAACCGTGCTGCGTCTGCTCTATCAAGCAATTCCCCTCAAGTTGCCTCACTATTTCCTCCTTGATGACGGATTCTAACATTTTACCTACAACAGACGTTAAACTAACCGGCCTATAATTCCCCGCCTTTTGCCTGGCACCCTTCTTAAACAACGGCGTAACATTAGCCGTTTTCCAATCTTCTGGCACTTCCCTGGAATCCAGCGACGTCTGGAAAATAATCAGCAAGGCATCCACTATCACCTCCGCCATTTCTTTCAGAACCCTCGGATGCATTCCATCCGGTCCTGGGGACTTGTCCACAATCAGTCCCTCCAGTCTGTCGAGCACCGCCTCTCTAGTAACAGTAATGTCATTGAGACCCTCCAGTCCTACCACCTTTCCATCGCTAACACCCGGCAAATTATTCACGTCCTCCTCCGTGAAGACCGAAACAAAAAAGTTATTCAAGACCTCAGCCATATCCCCATCCCCTACCACTGAGTCCCCCTTCTCATCCTCTAAGTGTCCAACATTCACCCTAGCCAGCCTCTTCCTTTTTATATATTTATAAAAACTCTTGCTATCCTTTTTTATATTAAGCGCTAGCCCAGCTTCATAGTTTCTCCTACCCTTCTTTATCAACTTCTTCGTCAATCTTTGTTGACATTTAAACCTCTCCCAATCCTCTTCTCGCCCACTACTCTTAGCTACTCTAAACGCCTCCGCTTTTAATTTAACACTTTCCTTCACCTCCTTTGTTATCCACGGCTTATTACCTCTCCTCCTACGGTCCTTTTTGACCATCGGAATAAATTTCTGCTGAGCACCAAGAAAGATCTCCTTAAAGATCCTCCACTGCTCCTCAGCAGACCTACCTTCCAACGCGCTCCCCCAGTCCACATTCGCCAATTCTTCTCTCATCCTACCGTACTCCCCTCTATTCAAAATCCAAAAGGATCTCCAGATCCCAGAATTCCCAATCTCAGAGGTTTCCCTCTCCTCATACCTGGGTCTGGTGTAGACTTACAAACAGGAATATTATTAGTCAATAATTCCATTATCAGTGCAGCTTGTGATTCCGTGTATGCCAGAAGATCATTTGAACAGAACCTGTTCTTTTACCATCATTTGTCAATATATCCTGAAAGATTTGCACTGATTGAAATAATTCACTGTGTTCCTCTCAGTTACCCGATGTTCTTGTTCAGTGAAAATCCCCTTGTCTTTTAACAATGAGCTGATTCCATCCACTCCTCCTTCCATCGCCTGCACGAGTCTGTCCCGGTAGAATTTTGTCAATTTGAACAGTTGGTAATCATCACAGTTTGTCAGGAACTCAGGGATTGTGGAGTTTGGATCTGTGAACACAAATGGAGAAAAATAAACACTTCAATGAGTTTCTATCCATGTCGTTACGCTTTACAAGAAGAAACTGAAGCCCCCTGTGAACCGTATTATCAAACACCTTCTGGGAACACAGAAACATGTGGAGATGCCAGTGTTGGACTGGGGGAAAACACAGTAAGAAGTCTTACAACACCAGGTTAAAGTCAAACTCTAACCTGATGTTGAGACTTCTTACTGTGTTTAACAGAGAAACGTTCGGTGAAAGCATATTTGACCGTACCCCTGTAATGAACTTAGTCCCAAATCCATGAACATCCATTGTTAAAAGAGGCTACGAATTTCAAATATGAAACCAACATTTTTTTAATTGTTCTCTAGATGTGGGGGTTGCTGGTGAGGCCTGAATTTGTTTTCTTTTCTTAATTTACTGTTGGAAGGAAACTTGCAGATAGTGGTCTTCCCATATATCTGCTGCCCTTGTCCCTCAAGGGCGAGACGTCGTGGATTGGGAAATGTTGAAGGAGCTTTGTTGAGTTGTTGCAGTTCCTGTAAATGATGCATATTACTATCACTGTGCATTGGTGGCTAAGGGAGTGAGGTGCTGTTCAACTGGGTTGTCTTAAGAACATAAGAAATAGGAGCAGGAGTCGGCCATCTAGCCCTTCGAGCCTGCCCCGCCATTCAATAAGATCATGGCTGATCTGAAGTGGATCAGTTCCACTTTCCCGCCCTCTCCCCATAACCCTTAATTCCCTTGTCTATCAGAAACTTATCTACCTGTGACTTAAATATATTGAACGAGGTAGCCTCCAATGGGCAGAGAATTCCAGAGATTCACCACTCCTGAGTGAAGAAGTTCCTCCTCAACTCCGTTCTAAACTGCACCCCCCCTACCTTATTTTGAGGCTGTGCCCTCTAGTTCTGTTTTCCTTTCTAAGCGGAAAGAATCTCTCTACCTCTACCCTGTCTGGCCCCTTCAGTCTTCTCCTGGGTAGTACAGAGCTTCGAGTGTTCATGGAGCAAGTTGCAAATTTTCCAGTTGTGCCTTGCAGATTATGGGCTTTGGGGAGATAGGTGGTGACTTACTCTCCACAGAATGCCCCATATCTGACCTGTTGTTGTTGCTGCTGCTGTGTGTATATGGCTGATCGAGGTCTGTTTCTGGTTAAAGTCACTGTTACTATCTATGAGGTAAGGCAATGACATACATTTGGTATCAGAATGGGTTGGGGAGGGGCTGCCAATCCTCTAAGTGCTGGGACAGGGGTAGAGGGCTGGGAGAGAGTGTGGGGAGGGTCGCTTCCAGATAATACACACAGGGCATATGCAAAATTTGAAACACAAAATTGCAGGACAACATGCGTCCCAGCAGGAGACAAGTCAGAGCCTCATTCTTTGAGATCATCATTCCTTGCCATTTGGTCAGCTGGCCTGGCAGAGGCAGGAGATCCTTCCTGATGGCAGTTTAAGTCTTGCTGTTCTGTCATATGGCCCTTGTTTTTTTTCCAAAAATATACTTTATTCATAAAAAAATCTCAAAACATTGCAAACCAACATCTAAAAATTACAAACAGTGCAAAAAAAAGTCATTTTTACAGACCTATACAGTCTTATTTACACAAAGTTATAGGCATTTCAAAACTTAAGACTATATCCATGCCTCAATAAATTACTGCCGTTATTGCTCAGATTGGCACACAGCTCCGCAGGTCGAGGGTGTTCTGCAGTTCCTGGGCCCTCGGTCTGCCTCCGTTAAAAGGCCTTACAGTCTGGCCTTTCCCCATTGTGCCTTTGCGGCAGCTGCTCCAAGCTTCAGCCCGTCCCTCAGCATGTAGTCCTGGACCTTGGAATGTGCCAGTCTGCAACACTCGGTCGAGGACAGTTCTTTCAGCTGGAAGATCAGCAAGTTTCGGGCGGACCAAAGTGCGTCCTTCACCGAGTTGATGACCTTCCAGCAGCAGTTGATATTTGTCTCGGTGTGCGTCCCCGGAAACAGCCCGTAGAGCACAGAACGTCGGCTGAGGGGGGATCTAATAGAGGTTTATAAGATTATGAAGGGGATAGATAGAGTAAATGGTGGTAAGCTTTTTCCGCTATTAGAAATGGATAGAACGAGGGGTCACGGGCTTAGGGTGAGGGGGGCTAGGTATAAGACAAATATTAGAGGGCAGTTTTTCACGCAAAGGGTAGTGGGGATGTGGAATGCACTGCCGAGTAAGGTGGTGGAAGCAGGCACGCTAGGGTTGTTTAAGAGTCACTTAGACAGCCATATGAGCGGGCTACATATAGGGGGATATAGTAGGCCTTACTGAACATTGTAGGCTTGGGAATACGTTTTGCCTCGGATGTTAGTCTTTGCCTGTTTAATAATGAATTTTTTTGTCTCCACAGGCATTTAAGTCCAGCAAGGGGCATGCAGGCGGCAGGTTGTAGTGGGCTGCTCTTGGATGTTGCTTCGGGAGTTGCCTATTGCTTCATGTCGTTAGTGTGCTTAAACTGGACCATCTCGAGGGCAACATGACAGCTCAGAGACTATCTCTGTTGCTGTGCGGACACATGGATTTGGGCCTGTGTCTGTGGGAGTTTGCACGTTCTCCCCGTGGTTGCGTGGGTTTCCTCCGGGTACTCCGGTTTCCTCCCACATCCCAAAGATGTGCTTTTAGGCTGATTGATTGGGTACTAAATTGTCCCTAAATTGGACCTCCCTGATCCTGGCACATTAGGCGTAGACTAAAATCATGAATAGGTGACTGAGACAGTGGGACGGCGGCGTGGGCTCGTTGGGCCGAAGGGCCTGTTTCCCGTGCTGTGTTGATCTTTGTTCTAACCCTGTGTCACCGAGCTGTTGGGGACGAACCTCGACAAATACCACAGCATCTCACTCCAGACCTTCTTTGCAAAGGCACATTCCACAAGCAGATTACCTGAAGGTGCTGGGGATATGGTTCGGAGCGGCAGGGGCTTGCATCAAAAACTGGGAGGAGCACATCACCAAAGCCAGGCAGAAACTGGGCTTGTGGGAGCAACGCTCGCTCTCCATGATAGGAAAAAACCTGGTGATCCGGTGCGAGGTGCTGTCCGGGTTATTGTACGTGGCGCAGGTGTGGCCCATCCCCAAATCCTGTGCTGCAGCAGTGACGCAGGCCATCTTCAAATTTATCTGGAGATCAAAGATGGATCGCGTCCGGAGGGAAGCGATGTACAAATCTCCAGAGAACGGAGGGAAAAACGTTCCCAACGCCGCCCTCATCCTGATGGCCACCTTTGTGTGCGGCTGCATCAAGCTGTGCGTAGATCCTCGGTACACCAACAGCAAGTGCCACTACTTTTTGAGGTTCTACCTGTCCCCAGTGTTGCGAAGGATGGGTCTGGCCACACTGCCGCGGAACGCTCCGAGTAGTTGGACCGTCCCGCAGCACCTGTCCTTCGTGGAGGAATTTCTCCGCAAACACACCTTTGACCACATGGCGATTAAGCAGTGGTCAGCGCGTAACGTCCTTGGGGCCCTGAGAGAAAAGGAGACGGCGGATCCTGTCGGATGGTTCCCTCAGCAGACTGTCAGTATCATCTGGCAGAACGCCTCATCACCAGAACTCAAGATCTGGCTTGGCTGGTGGTGAGAAGGGCATTCCCCGTCAGATCCTTTGTGCATGCTCGAAGTCTCAGCATCACAACACGCTGCCCTCGAAGCGGCTGCGGGGCTGATGAGGCGGTTGCACACCTCCTTGTGGAATGTGCCTATGGCCCTTATTTTGTTCAGAACATTCCTTGTCATGTGAAATTAGACACGTAAATTTTCAGCCTGAGTGGGGGACTGTGGGCCACTGCATCACCTCTAGGATGAGGTGGCTTAATTAAAAATTCAGAATTCCACCTTTCAGGAGTGAAATCAGAAGAAAGCTTTGTACACAAGGACTCTCATCTGTAAATGATGCGAGCTGTAAGGGAGGGGACAGGGTAGTTGCCTTTGACATCAAGGGAATATTTGACTGCTTGTGGCATTCGGATGTCCTGATAGAATTCAAACTAATGAGAATCATTGCACTGGTGAAATCTTTTCACTGCCTGGAGTCAAACCGAACAAATAGGAAGGTTGTTGTGAAGGTTGGAGGGGAACCATCTTTACTCCAGGTCTTTGCCAGAGTTCTGTAGATAGGGGCTAGGCCCAATCATCTTCATTTGCTTCATCAATGATCTCCTTTCCATCATAAGGTCAGAAGGGAGGATTTGGGCTGATGATTGCACGATGTTCAGTTCCATTCATGACTGTTTAAATACTAAAGCAGTCCATGTTCCTACACAACACGAACCAGACTGTATCCAGGCATGGGCAGATAAATAGCAGGTAACATTAACACCAGACAACTGCCACACAATGAGCATTGCCAACAGCAGAGAATCTAATCATCTCCCCATGGCATTCAACAAAATTACCATCACTGAATCTTCCACTGACCATATTCCCTGGGTTACCATTGAGACAAAACTGAACTTGACAAGCAATATAAATTCTGTGGCTATAAGGGCAGGTAAGAGGCTGGGAATTCTACAGCAGATATTTCTCATTTCCCAATTCCCTAAAGCCCGTTCACTGTTTAAAACGCACAAGTCAGTAAAGTGATGGAATATTCATCTCATGCCCAGAAGAAACCAGCTCCATTCACATGCAATAAACTCAACACCAATGACAAAATAACATGTTCGATTGGCAACCACAAAAACACCTTCCAAGCCCATGACCTCTATCCACCAGCAGGGCAGCATATGTATGGGAACAGGACCACATCAAAGTTCTCCTCCTCCCTATCCTGACTTAGAATTATGTCCCACTTCTTTCATCAAAATCCCAGGACTCCCTTCCTAATATACTGAGTGTAACTGCACCACATGGACTGCAGAGGTTCAAGTCGGCAGCAGCTCATCACCACCTTTCAAGGGAAAATAAGATGGGTAATAAATACTGGTTTTACCAACAAACCTCTAATGAATCTGAGAAAAATGCCTCACCGACTTTGTTTAAAATGCTGGAACGAACCTTACCTCTGATTCATCATTAGATTCCCGGAGATGTCTGGCATGTCGTTCCCTAATTTACTGTAAATTCTCATGCAAATTTGACATTTGACATATCCCCATTTCCATATTTTCACCGACAATATCACTATTATCAGTTTTCACAGGGTCTACATTATTACTGACCACCGTCTATTCCCAAATGTAACCAAAAAATAACTGTGTTGATTTAATACCACTGCAAGTTTCATTTCATGCTCTCAAAATATGTTTGTTTCACTCATTGCTGTTCTTTCCAGGTAATAGTATCTATATTAATTTTGTATTGTGTAAAAGGGGTGTAAGGGATACATAAATATGATGGAGTAAGATGGTGACCGAGAGCAGCAAATTAGCTTCAAGTGGGACTTCAGTGCATGGGAGAGAGGTGTGGTATACATAGGAATTATTCTAAGTTAATTAAATGAGCAATCAATTTAAGTAAATAACGTAAGTAGCAAAGGCACCACTGGTGCTATGTTGCAGCTGTGGAAATGTGGGAGCTTTTGGATTAGAAGGCGATTTGCTGATGTATTTGTCAGGAAAAGTATAAGCAGCTGGAGGAAATTTGTATCAGGATTACTGATCTGGAAGCTGAACTGAAGACACTGTGTAATATCAGGCAGGGAGAGAAATAGCCGGACACTTTGTTCCAAAAGAATATAGTGAGGGGGAATGACACTGTTCACTGCAGTAAAGAGCAAGAGTGTAAAAAATGTTGCCTGACAAGAACCAGGTTGAGGCTGAAGAATGGGTCTAAGACTTGTGTTGTCCACTGAAATAAACAGGTAGCAGGTAAAAATGGTGAAAGTTGATAGTAGGAGTTTTTACAAATATTCAAACAGGAAGAGAGTCGGTACAGTTGGTGCTGGCCCTGTGGAGAGTGACAATGGGGAGAGACTAGCAGATAATAATGAACTAGCAGATGAACTGAACACAATTTGCTGTTGTCTACATTCTAGAGGATACAGAAACATTCAGTAATATCTGTAGGACAGTGATTAGGAAAGAAATTTGATGAAGGAGGATTGGTACTGAGCAAACTGCTAGAGCTGAGGCCGACAGATCTCCAGATCGAGATGGCATTCATCCTGGGATCACAAAGAGATGGGTAATGAGGTACTGGATACATTGGTGTTAATTTTCTAAAATTCCCTAGTTTGTGAAACGGTTCCATCAGGCTGAAAACCTGATAAATTTAACCCGTGTATTCAATGAGGGATGGAGGTTAAAAAAAGATACACTGGGCCAGTTACTTTAACTTCTGTCAGAGATCAAGCACTCAAATCAATTATTAAGAAGGTCATACTTGGACACTCAGAAATTCAAGGAAATCTGGAAGAGTCAGCATGGAAAGGGAAATCGTGCCTAACTAATTTAATGGTGTTCTTTGAAGGTAGCCACACCCCCACTTCCTGCCTTCAAACAACCGCAGAACCTCAAGCAGACCATTGTCCGCAGCAAACTACCCAGCCTTCAGGAGAACAGTGACTACAACACCACACAACCCTGCCACAGCAACCTCTGCAAGACAAGCCGGATCATCTCACGTGAGAACACCATCCACCCGGTACACGGTACATACACCTGCAACTCTGCCAACATTGTCTACCTGATACTCTGCAGGAAAGGATGTCCCGAGGCTTGGTACATTGGGGAGACCATGCAGACAACAGATGAATGAACACCGCTCGACAATCACCAGGTAAGACTGTTCCCTTCCTGTTGGCGAACACTTCAGTGGTCACAGGCATTCGGCCTCTGATCTTCGGGTAAGCATTCTCCAAGGCGGCCTTCATGACACACGACAGCGCAGAGTCGCTGAACAGAGACTGATAGCCAAGTTCCGCACACATGAGGACGGTCTCAACCTGGATCTTGGGTTCATGTCACACTATCTGTAACCCCCACAACTTGCCTGGGCTTGCAAAACCTCACTTACTGTCCTGGCTGGAGACAGTACACTTCTCTTTAATCCGTGCTTAACCCTCTCTCCACTCACACTGTCTGTACCTTTGAGACTTGATTGCCTGTGGGGACTCACATTCCAGCCATTATTTTGTAAATTGAGTTTGTGTCTTTAGATGCCCTGTTTGTGAACTGAAATCCCACTTGCCTGATGAGGGAGCGGTGCTCCGAAAGTTAGTGGCTTTTGCTACCAAATAAATCTGTTGGACTTTAACCTGGTTTTGTGAGACTTCTTACTGTTCGAAGGATCAGTGACACTGTGGATAAAGAGGAGCCTGGAGACATGCTGCAGTTGGATTCCAGAGGCCATTTGATGGGATGTCACATTAAAACTTGTTGGAAAATGAAAGATCATGATTATAGGGAGTAACATAATAGTACTGATAGAAGATTGGCTGACTGGTAGAAAACAGAGTATTTACAAATTGGTGCTTTATCTGATCCTCAGGCTGGGACGAGCGGAATGCTGTGAGCATTTATGCTGCGGAATCAACCTGATACCACTTTTACGAATGAAATAGTTGAGAGAAGCGATGGCAGAGGTTAAATTTACAGCTGATACAAACATCAGTAAAAAAGGTTCTTGTGAAGGGGATATAAAGAGGTTGTGCATGGGTGAGTAAAACTGACAGATGGACTATGTGGGAGAATGTGAATCTGTTTGCTTTGGCAGGGAGAATAAAATAAGCAGAATTACAAAACAGGAGAATGGCTGCAGAATTCTGATGCATTTGGATTTGGGTGTTCTAGTGCATGAGTCAGAAAATAATAATTTACAGGTACAGGTTAATGGAATATCGTCCTTTATTTTGAGGGGACTTGAAGATAAAAGGATATTATGCTACAGTTTTACAGGGAATTGGGAAGACCACATTTTATGGATGAAAAGGGATTGGTTTAGGTTAGTGGGTCATTGTTTTTTAACTGGTCGGCGCAACATCGTGGGCCGAAGGGCCTGTTCTGCGCTGTAATGTTCTATGTTCTACATCTCAAGTGGCTGATGAACACAGATGGAGTTTAATTTAGATAAATGCGAAGTGATGCATTTTGGTAGATTGAACCAGGGCAGGACTCATTCAGTTAATGGTAGGGTGTTGGAGAGAGTTACAGAACAAAGAGATCTGGGGTTATAGGTTCATAGCTCCTTGAAAGTGGAGTCACAGGTAGACAGAATGGTGAAGAAGGCATTTAGCATCAACATAGAACAGAACAGGCCCTTCGGCCCTCAATGTTGTGCTGAGCTTTGTCCGAAACCAAGATCAAGCCATCCCACTCCCTATCATTCTGGTGTGCTCCATGTGCCTATCTGATAACTGCTTGAAAGTTCCTAAAGTGTCCGACTCCACTATCACAGCAGGCAGTCCATTCCACACCCCAACCAGTCTGAGTAAAGAACCTACCTTGGACATCCCTCCTATATCTCCCACCATTGACCTTACAGTTATGTCCCCCTAGTAACCACTACATCCACCCAAGGAAATAGTCTCTTAACATCCACTCTATCAATGCCCCTCATCATCTTATAAACCTCTATTAAGTCGCCTCTCATTCTCCTCCGCTTTTAAAGAGAAAAGCACCAGCTCCCTCAACCTTTCCTCATAAGACCAACCCTCCAAACCAGGCAGCATCCTGGTAAATCTCCTCTGCACTCTCTCCAATGCTTCCATATCCTTCTTATAGTGAGGTGACCAGAACTGAACACAATATTCCAAATGTGGTCTCACCAACATCCAGTATAGTTGCAGCATTACCCCACAGCTCTTAAACTCAAACCCCCTGTTCATCAATGTTAACACACTATAAGCCTTCTTCACGGCTCTATCCACTTGAGTGGCAGCCTTCAGAGATCTGTGGATATGAACCCCAAGATCTCTCTGTTCCTCTACATTCCTCAGAACCCTGCCATTGACCCTGTAATCTGCTTTCAAGTTTGTCTGACCAAAATGAATCACCTCGCTCTTATTGGGGTTAAACTCCATCTGCCATTTTTCAGCCCAGCTCTGCATCCTATCAATGTCTCTTTGCAGCCTACAACAGGCCCTCCACCTCATCCACTACTCCACCAACTTGCAGTCAACAGCAAGTTTACTAACCCACCCTTCAGCCCCCTCTTCCAAGTCAATGATAAAAATCACTAATAGCAGAGGACCCAGCACTGATCCCTCTAGTACACTGCTGGTAACTGGTCTCCAGTCTGAAAATTTTCCATTCACCACCACCCTTTGTTTCTATGAGATAGTCTGTTACTTATTCAATTGGCCAAATTTTCCTCTATCCCACACCTCCTTACTTTCTTCATGGGGAACCTTATCAAACACCTTACTAAAATCCATGTATACAACATCAACTGCTCTACCTTCATCTACACACTTAGTTACCACCTCAAAGAATTCAATCAAATTTGTGAGGCAAGACTTATCCCTCACGAATCCGTGTTGACTATCTCAGATTAAGTTGCATCTTTCCAAATGGTCATAAATTCTATTCCTAAGGACTTTTTCCATTAACTTACCGACCATTGAAGTAAGACTGACCAGCCTATAATTACCACAGCCATTCCTATTTCCTTTCTTGAACAGAGGAGCAACATTCGCCACTCTCCAGTCTTCTGGCACTATCCCCGTCCACAATGAGGACCCAAAGATCAAAGCCAAGACTCTGCAATCTCCTCCCTTGCCTCCCAAAGAATCCCAGGATATATCCCATCTGCCTAGGGGACTGAAGAAGGCATTTAGTAACGGGGTTTGAATTTAAGAGCCATGGGGTTATGCTGCAACTGTACAGGGCCTTGGTGAGACGAAATTTGAAACATTGTGTGCAGTTCTGGTCACTTCACTATGAGGAGGATGTGGAAGCATTAGAAAGAGTGCAAAGGAGATTTACCAGGATGCTGCCTGGTTTGGAGGGCAGGTTTTCCAACATTGCTCATACATCTTCCCTCAGAACATTGACCTCCTCCAGCCTATCAGCCTGTATCACAATCTCATCCTTAAAAACATGGCCCCTCTCCTTGGTGAACACTGAAGAAAAGATTCATTCATCACCCCTCCTATCCCTTCTGACTCCATGCACAAGTTCCCAACACTGTCCTTGACTGGTCCTAACCTTACCCTGGTCATTCTTTTATTTCTCACATAAGAGTAAAAAGCCTTGGGGTTTTCCTTGATCCAACCCACCAAGAACCTCTCATGCCCCCTCCAAGCTCCCCTAAGCCCTTTCTTTAGTTCATTCCTTGCTGCCTTGTAACCCTCAAGCGACCCATCTGAACCTTGTTATCTCATCCTTACCTACGCTTCCTTTCTCCTCTTGACAAAACATTCAACCTCCTTTGTGAACCATGGTTCCCTCGCTTGGCCAATTACTCCCTGTCTGACAGGGACATACCTATCAAGGACACGCAGAATTTGTTCCTTGGACAAGCTCCACTTTTCATTTGTGCCTTTCCCTGACAGTTTCTATTCCCATTTTATGCTCCCTAATTCTTGCCTAATCGCATCATAATTACCTCTCCCCCAATTATAAACCTTGCCCTGCCATGTTACCCTATCCCTCTCCATTACAATAGTGAAAGACACCATCTCCAAAGTGCACTCTCACAAACAAATCTAACACTTAACAAAAGAACAAAGAACAACCCAGCACGGGAAACAGGCCCTTCGACCCAACGAGCCCGCGCCGCCATTTTAACAAAGCATTTTCCTACACCTACCTTGCCCCGTGTGTATGCAAATGGTACCCCTTTGTAGCCAGATTCAGGGGAGAATAGTGTAGGGTCAATTTGTTACACCAATCAGCCTAAGAGCACATCTTTGGGGTGTGGGAGGAAACCGGAGCACCCGGAGGAAACCCACGCAAGCACAGGGAGAATGCACAAACTCCCACAGACACGGGCCCAAATCCATGTATCTGCACAGCTAGCAGTGATAGTCACTGAGCTGTTGTGGTGCCCATCTGCTGGTCCAGTTTTCAGCACACACAAACGATGTGAAGTATTAGGCCACTCTCGAAACATCCAAGAGCAGCCCACGCACGACCCACCGTGTGCATGCCTCTCGGTAGACAACAAGGTGGAGCGACACCTGTGGATTAACGTACTATTTCCAGTATCGTCCCGAGGCTCTGACCCTTTTTAAAACCGTCTTCTATAAGCCTCCATCCCTGTTTCGCTCATGTGCCTATCTAAGTAAACCTTAAACAAGTCCAGCGTGCCTGCCTCCACCACCTTACTTGGCAGTGCGTTCCATACCCTCACGACCCTCTGTGTGAAAAACCTCCCTCTAGTATCTAAATTATACTTCTCCCCCCTCACCCTTAGACGTGACCTCTCGTGATAGTTGTCTCCAGTCTAGGGAAAAGCCTGCCACTGTTTATCTATTCCCTTCTTTATTTTATACACCTCTATCAGATCCCCCCTTAATCTCCGTCTTTCTAAGGAGAAGAGCCCCAGTTGTCCCAATCTTTCTTCATAACCCAGTCCTTCCATACCAGGCAGCATCCTGGTAAACCTCCTCTGCACCCTCTCCAGGGTCTCCACGTCCTTCCGGTAGTAAGGTGACCAGAACTGTACGCAGTACTCCAAATGCGGTCTAACCAACGTTCTGTACAACTGTAGCAATAGACGCCAGCTCTTGTACTCTATACCCCTTCCTATAAAGGCTAGCATACCATAGGCTTTCTTCACAACCTTCTCCACTTGTGTTGCCACCTTCAGAGACTTATGCACTTGCACTCCCAGGTCCTTCTGCATTTCTATACTCTTAATAGGTCTACCCTTTATCATGTAACTCCCCTCTACATTATTCCTTCCAAAATGCATCACCTCGCATTTATCAGGATTAAATTCCATCTGCCATCTACCTGCCCAATATACCAGCCTATCTATATCCTGCTGTGTCACCTGACAGTCCTCACTATCCGCCAATCCAGCCATCTTTGTGTCATCTGAAAACTTGCTGATCACACCACGTACGCCCTCTTCCAAGTCATTTATGTATATTACGAATAGAAGAGGTCCCAGTACTGAGCCCTGCGCCACACCACTGGTGACAGACCTCCAGCCAGAAAAGGACTCTTCCACTACTACTCTCTGTCTCCTGTTGCCTAGCCAGTTTTCAATCCATCTAGCTACCTGTCCTTGTATCCCATGTGCCTTAACTTTTTCTACCAGCCTACCATGAGGGACTTTGTCAAACACCTTACTAAACTCCATATAGATGACATCAACGGCTCGTCCATCGTCAATCGTTTTTGTCACCTCCTCAAAAAATTCTACCAGATTTGTAAGGCAAGACCTCCCCCGAACAAAGCCATGCTGTGTATCCCTAATCAGATCGCAATGCTCCAAATGCGTATACATCCTAAGAGTTTTTTCCAACAATTTTCCTACTACCGATGTCAAACTCACTGGTCTATAATTACCAGGGTTATCCCTACTGCCCTTTTTAAACAGAGGTACCACATTTGCTACCCTCCAGTCCTCTGGGACCTCACCTGTGTCCAAAGAAGAGACACAGATTTGCGTCAGAGGCCCAGCAATTTCATCTTTCACCTCCCTAAGCAGCCTGGGATAAATACCATCAGGCCCCGGAGCTTTATCCGTTTTTATGATACCTAAAAACCCTAACACTTCCTCCCTCGTAATGGATATTTCTTTCAAATGATCTACAGCTCCCTCCAAGACATTACAAGACACCAAACGCCTCTCCTTTGTGAATACCGATGCAAAGTATTCATTCAGGATCTCCCTTGGCCCAGTTCATTACCCAGTACCAAATTCGATGTAGCCCCACCTCTTGTCAGCTGATCCACATATTGTGTCAGGAAACCCTCCTGAACACACTGTACAAAAACTGCCCCATCCGAACTATTAGACCTATAAAGATTCCGATCAATATTCAGAAAGTTAAAGTCACCCATGACAACTATCCTGTGACCTTCACACCTATCCATAATCTGCTTTGCAATTTCTTCCTCCACATCTTTATTACTATTTGGGGGCCTATAGAAAACTCCTAACAACGTGACCACTCCTTTCCTATTTCTAACTTCAGCCCATATTACCTCAGGAGGCAGATCCCCTTCGAACTGCCTTTCTTCAGCCGTTAAACTATCCTTGATTAGCAATGCTACTCCACCTCTTTCACCACCTGTTTGGTTTCATTGGTCAGAACATTGAATAGGAGTTCTACAAGACATCTGTGAGGCCATACTTGGAATACTGGGTACAGTTCTGGTCACCCTATTATTATAGGGTGACATAATGGATATCATTAAACTAGAAAGAGTGCAGAAAATATTTACTAGGATGTTACCGGGACTTGATAGTTTGAATGAAAAGGTGAGACTGGGGCTTTTTTCCCCAGAGCGTCGGATGTTTAGGGGTCATCTTATAGTGGTCTGTAAATTAATGAGGGGAATAAGTAAGGTAGACAGTCAACAACCTTTCCCAAATGTAGAAGGGTCTCAAACTAGACAGCACAGGTTTAAGGGGAGAGGGGGGGGGTACACAAAACAGACCAGAGGGGCAGTATTTTCCACAGGGGGTGGTGAGTGTCTGGAACAAGCTGCCAGAGGTGTTAATAGAGTCAGATACAATGTTTTCTTTTAAAAAGCATTTAGAAGTTACAGGGGTAAGATGGGTATTGGGATATGGACCAAACACAGGCAATTGGGACCAGCTTACTGGTTTAAAAAAAGGCTGGCATGGAGAAGCTGGGCCGAAGGGCCTGTTTCCCTGCTGTAAACCTCTGACTAAATGACTTTATGAATATTGTGCCTAGTTAACGAGCTCATTATTTAACAAATCGTGCATTAGATGCTATTGAAAGGAAGTTAACTGGATTAATATCCAGAAGAAGTGGGTTATCTTATGAGGAAACACGAGACAGACTGGGCTTGTTTCCTTCAGAGTCCAGAAAAGTGAGCAGTGACTTGATTGAAGCCTCTAAAATCCGGCATTGACACTGAGGACATGGAAAGGATGTTTCCCCTTGTGGGTACGTCCAGGACACTATTTAAAACAAAGTTGTCTTTTTAGGTCAGAGATGATGAGTTTTTTTCTTTCAGAGGCTGTTGATTTTGAAACACAAACAGATCAGTGATGATCCCATTGAACAGCAGAAGTGATGAAGGGGCAGAACGGCCTCCTTCTGCTCCTATTTCAGATGTTTGTATGAATTGTTTGTTCTCCCTTTTCCACTTATCTTTCCATTGTCCTTGATGGGTTCATGGTACAGACGCTGGGGCCCTTCCTTCTGAAACCGAGAATGAGAAACCCCACTCCTGTTCCAGCCTTGCAGTTTCACATTGACCCAGCCTCTTATTTCCCTCCTGACCTGACCCAGCACAGAATAATCCCGATATCACTAACTCATGCTTTGTTTTCCATTCCAGTGCTTCAGTTTTAACAGCTCCTCTATGAACATCTTTCCATCTGTGTCACTACTTCAAAACATGGATCTTTTTGGTCTTTGCTCCTTCTCAAAGACGATCCCACCAGTTCCAGGATATTCTTTCCTCTGGTACGAGGGGGTAACTTACCATGTGTGATGTGCCAGGGCTGTAGAAGAATCTGTCTATTCCCCTGACAACAGAATCTCCAACCACTATCACTCCTATTTCTGTGGCCCACGTCTCTCACTGTTACTCAGGAACACTCTGCTTGAGTCACCCTTTGTCAACCTTACAATGTCCAAATTTGAATGTGAACTCAGCTGTTTGACAACAATTTGAAAACTGCCTCCGGGGACACAGAGGAGATTCACAAATCACACCCGGCCCCTGGGCTGAACTTTGGATAAACCCGCTCTAGATGGTGCCTCACTCCCAATTTCTACTCAGTCCCTGTCCTGTTCCCTCTTCCTGTGAGAGCAGCAGACAAGACAGAAATTATATCTGTATTTTGTGTGATCCTACCTGTGTCCAATCTCATTCTTGTTGGAGATATTGAACATTCTCCCCTGTTTGAACCTTCAGCCATGATATTGACAGACGTTCCCTGATTCTGAGACTCTGTAATAAGGATAATATCAGGGTCAGGGTCAGATGTAAATATGAAAATCAGAAGCAGAGCATTAAGATCTTCACTGTGATGTAAGATATATTTCAGAATATTACAATTACACATGTTACTGCGATATTAGTGGCAGCTGTTTCACAAAATACCAGTCACCCTCATCAGGTCCCCTGAAAAATCCACCCTTCACCCTTGTAATCCTCTGTCCCATTCCCAGTTTCCACTTCCCTCTCCAAAGTCACTGAACATGTTGTTACCTCCCAAATCCAGGACCATTTTTGCAGGAGCTCCATACAGTCAAGTTTGTACCCTGTCACTGCTGTTAAAAATCACAAATACTATCCTATCCAACTCTGAAGGGGGAAAAGTTTCAAGGGAATAGAGTAGTAGGTAAGTTACTGGAAGGAGTACTAAGCGATAGGATCTACAAATACTTGGATGGACAGGGACTTATTAGAGAGAGTCAACATGGCTATGTGCGTGGTAGATCATGTTTAAGCAACCTGTTAAAGTTTTTCGAGGAGGTTACCATAAGAACATAAGAAATAGGAGCAGGAGTAGGCCATCTAGCCCTTCGAGCCTGCCCCGCCATTCAATAAGATCATGGCTGATCTGTCGTGGCTCAGTTCCACATTCCCGCCCTCTCCCCATAACCCTTAATCCCCTCTCTTATCAAAAACCCATCAACCCGCGTCTTAAATATATTTAGCGAGGCAGCCTCCACCACCTCAACGGGCAGAGAATTCCAGAGATTCACCACCCTTTGAGTGAAGAAGTTCAGGAAAATATTGAGTGGTGGGAGTGTGGAATGAGCTGCCAGATGAAGTGGTGAGAGGGGGCTCACTTTCAACATTTAAGAAAACCTTCTTCAGGTACATAGATGAGATGGGAGTGGAGTGATATGGTCCAAGTGCAGGTGAGTGGGACTAGGCAGAACAATGGATCAGCAAAGCCAAGAAGGGCCAAAAGGCCTGTTTCTGTGCTGTAGTGTTCTATAGTTCCACGATTCTATGGTGGAGCATGGGAATTCAAATCTGAAAAAGCATCAGTCAGCTACACATCATCTGGAAAGCTCAGAGCAGATACAGGAGCAAAGGAATCCATATCATTCCAAAAGACTTTGGATAATAATAGATAAGGACAAGAGTGACTCTTGGTTCAATTGGACAAGGGCCAAATACATCCAAATTAGACAGGAACAGGGGAATGTGGATTGGGAGCGGCTCCTTGAGGACAGATCCACCTCTCTCATGTGGGAAGCTTTTAAAGGCCAATTGGTTGAAATGCAGGAAATGCCTGACCCGGAAAAATGAAGGATAGAAATACCAGAATTCGGGAACCATGGATGACCAGGAAAATTGTAAGCTTAGTCAAAAAGGAAACATAAAATAGGTCTCGGCAACTAAAAAACTGACAAAGCCCCTGAGGTGTAGAGAGAAAATAGGAAGGAATTTAATTGTCAAATTATGAAGGCTGAAATGTTTTCAGCAAACAGGGCGAAGGAGAATCCCAGGTCTTTTATGTCTGTATTCTGAGCAAGAGGGTAGCCCAAGAAAGAATAGGCCCACTCATGGCCAATGGAGGGAAGTTATGTGTGGAGTCACAGGAAGGTGGTGAGATCCTTAATGAGTCGTTTGTGTCCATATTCATCATGGAGATGGGTGTGAAGGATGTTGAGGCCAAGGAGATGGGTGTGAAGGATGTTGAGGCCAAGGATAGGTGTGTGAACACTCGAGAGAATGTCAATACATCGAAGGAGAAAGTGATAGGTGTCTAAATTAAATTAAGGTAGACAAGTCCTTGGGGCCAGATGGGATTGACCCCAGTTTACTGTGGGGGGAAAGAAATAGGGGAATAAAAAAGATATCGTCACATCCTCTTTAACCACAGACGAGATTCCAGATGACTGGAGAATAGCCATTGTTGATCCATTGTTTCAGAAAGAAAGTCAGCAAAATCCAGGAAATCAAGGGTTAGTGAGCCTAACGTCTGTGGTGGAGAAGCTTCTGGTGAGGATATGTGCACATTTGGAAGAAACTGACTAGCTTGTGTCAGGCAGCGTGGTTTTTATAAGGGAAAGTCATGTCTCACCAACTTGACTGAGGTTTTTGAAGAGGTGATGAAGATATCTGATGAGGGAAGGTCTGTGGATGTAGTTTATATGGACTGTAGTAAGGCATTTGACAGGATGCCACATGGCAGACTTGTACAACAACTGAAATCACAAGGAATTGGGTGGGCTGGCTAGACGGAAACAGAACTGGCTTGGTGATAGCAGACAGAGGGCAGGATGTTACGGCTGTGCTCGTCCCAAAACCGTAAAAGCCAACCCGAGGTCAACAAACCTTACCTCGGCTTTCCGATTCTCATGGTGGGCAGAAAAGGAAAATTCGCCCCAGAAAGCAGCAGGGCAAGGGGTTTTTTTTCAGAATGGTGATCTATAGTTAGTAATGTTCTGCAGGAATTAGTGCTGGGACCTATTTCATTCGGAGAAAACTGGATGGGCTGATTAGTAAGTTTACGGGTGACATGAAGATTGGTGGAGAGGGCAATAGTGTTCAGTTTACAACAGGATATAGATAGGTTGGAAACTTGGGCACAGAAATGGCAAATGAAATGTAATCTGGATAAATGTGAGGTGCTGCATTTTGGAGGATCAAGTTTATGTGTGAATTGTACAGTAAACGGCAGAAGGCTTTGGAACATTAAGATGCAGCGGGATCTGGGTGTGCAGGTCCACAGTTCCCTAAACATGGCAACATAGGTGGCCATAGTTATTGAGAAGACATATGGCCAGGGTATTGATTACAAGCGTTGGTAAATCATGTTGCACCTATATATAACATTGGTTCGGCCACATTTGGAGTATTGCCTGCAGTTCTGGTCACCACACCACCAGAAGGATGTGGAAGCTTTGCAGAACACAAATAAGATTCACCAGGATGTTGCCTGGTCTGAAGGGTGTTGGCTGTGGTGAGAGGTTGAATAAACAAGGATTGTTTTCACTGGACAGCCAGAGGCTGAGTGGAGACCTGATAGAGGTTTAGAAACTTATGAGATGCATGGACATGGTGCAAATTCAGAAGCTTTTTCCCCAGGGTGTAAGTGTCAGTAAAAGGGTTCAAGGTGAAAGAGGGGGAAAGTTTGAGACAGATGTGCAGGGGATGTTTTTCACACAGAGAATGGTTGGAGCCTGGAACATGCAGCCAGAGGAGGTGGTTGACACAGGCACATTCGCAACATTTAAGGCCATCATAGAATCATAGAAACCCTATAGTGCAGAATGAGGCCATTTGGCCCATTGAGTCTGCACCGACCACAATCCCACCCATTCCCTATCATATTTACCCGCTAATCCCTCTAAACTACACATCTCAGAACACTAAGGGGCAATTTTAGCGTGGCCAATCAACTAAACCGCACATCTGTGGGAGGAAACTGGAGCACCCGGAGGAAACCCACGCAGACATGAGGAGAATGTGCAAACTCCACACAGACAGTGACCCGAGCTGGGAATCAAACCCAGGTCCCTGGAGCTGTGAAACAGCAGTGCAAACCACTGTGTTACCCCTAGATGGCATTTGGATGGGTAGATGGATAAGGAAGGAATAGAGGGATACAGGCCGAGTAAGGGCAGAAGGGCTTTTTATTTCAGTTAGCACATCATAATCGGCACAGGTTTGGAGGGCCGAAGGTTGTGTTCTTGTGTTGTACTTTTCTTTGCTCTAGGAGCACTCTTACAACATGTTTAATGTGAGTCAGGGTGTGTGAAACCTATCTATGAAACAGTGAAAGTCAGTGGAAAACAAACCAAGGTGGTGATGGACACGGGAGCCTCTGCCTCTGTAATCAGTGAAAGGACCAACAAGATAACTTGGGACTCTAACCAGGCACCAGCCCTTACTCAGACAGGGATCAAACTTCAGACGTACACCAGAGAGCCCAGACCATTGCTTCCAGTGTTAGAAATGGGCATTGTACACAAAGGGAGGACACATGTCCCTGTGGTAAAAGGAAAGGAGCCTTATCCATAGGGCACGGCTGCTCAGTGAAGTTCTGTAGAACTGGGATGAAATAAAGCACACAAAGGTGACAGAGGATTCCAGTCAGAAATAGTCAGATGAACTGGGTACATTGCGTGGCACCACAGTGAAGTTGTTTGTTGATCCACAGATTATCCTCCTCACTTTTTCAAGTACTGGACAGTGTCCTTCACCATGAAAGGTAAAGTGGAGGAGGAGGAGTTTGATTCTTTGCAGCCACTCGATGAGTCCATTCAGTTGGCGAGCATCAAATATCCCTGTTATTAAAAATGATGATACTGTGTGTACGTGATTACCTGGAGTTTCTGTTTTCAAACCGTGCTGGGAACAATGGATAATCTGTGACAAGGTTTTCCTCCTGTAGCTGTTCATTTTTATGACATCTAATTACAGGGAAAACTGAGGAGGAGCACCTCAGCAACCCTGAATCAAGTGTTAGAGTCTTCAGAAACAGCATTGCATCAGAACTGTACCAAATGCATTTTCTAGGCGCAAAGTGTGGAATATCTCAGTCACAAAACCATAGTGCAGGGTTCATCACTTGTGAAGGAAAAAGCTCCAGATTCCAATAATGTGTCCGGGCTCAGGTAATTTTTGGGTTAAGTTAACTATTTTCCAAGGAAAATAACCACAACCTATCTAATCTCTCCTCATAGCAACAGTATTCTAGCCCTGGCACCATTCTTGTAAACCTCCTCTACATTCATTCCTGAACAATTCCATTCTTACTGTAATATGGGGACAAGAACTGCACACTACATTTCAGCTGTGGCCTCATCAGTATTTTGTCCAATTCCAACATTACATCCCTAGTTTTATATTCTATACCTCTGGCAGTGAAGGGGAACATTCCCTGTGCCTTCATTACAACCTTATCTACTTGAACTGCTGCATTTAGGCACCAGTGTAGTTGTACACCATGATCATTCACCTTATCTATTCCTCTTAATATATTTCCATTTATCGTGTAATCTCTATAACTGCTTTACCTCCCTAATGACATGACTTCACACTCTTCTGTGTTAAAATGCATCTGCCTCTTCACCACCTACTCCACCAACCCATTTATATTATTTCAAAATTATAGCTACCCTCTACACTGTTCACTACTCGGCCAATGTTTTTCCATCTGCAAATTTTAGTCTCCCCTACCCAAAGGTAGATGAGTCTAAAACTGGAGGTTTAAGGTGAGAGGGGAGAGATACAAAAGTGTCCAGAGGGGCATCTTTTTTCATACAGAGGGTGGTGAGTGTCTGGAACAAGCTGCCAGAGGTAGCAGTAGAGGCGGGTACAATTTTATTTTTTAGAAAAACATTTAGATAGTTACATGGGTAGGATGGGTATAGAGGGATAAGAGCCAAATGCGGGCAATTGGGATTAGCTTAGGGATTTAAAAAAATAAGGGCAGCATGGGCAAGTTGGGCCGAAGGGCCTGTTTCCATGCTGTAAATCTCTATGGCTATGACTTTGTAATTTCCAAATCGTGCTGCCCCATTCATTTCCACAATGTTAATCTGTAACACAAAGTGTAAGGAGCTGCAAAAGCGAGCACTGTGGAACATTTTATCCAGTTTGCCACATTACACTCTACCCCGTGGGTTTTTACACTTTTCACCAATCTGCCATATGGGACCTTGCCAAACGCCTGGCTAAGTTCCATGTACACAACACACACAGCACGACCTCCAGCATCCTTTCTCATCACATCCTCAAAGAATTCAATCAAATTTGTGAAGCAAGATCTTCCTTTAACAAATACACATTGACCATTCCTGATAAATCTCTGCCTTTCTACTTGACAATTAATCCACTCACTCAGGATTATTTCCATTAATTTGCCCACCACCAATTTAAGGCTAACTGGCCTATAATTGTTTGGCATTTCCCTTGACATCTTTTTTTAAAACAATTGAACTAAGTTTGCCTTTCTGCAGCCCTCAGTTATCTCCTCTATATCTAGTGATGGTTGGAAAATCATTATCAGAATAGTCAGTGGGGTGTTGGCTTGGCTGTGGAAGATGGGCTGGAATTCTGTGCTATGTTGGGTGGTTCTCGATGGGTGCACTGAGCTGCAAGTGAGACAGTGTTGTATCCATCAGCTGGTGGGGGGACAGTTATGTTGCCCTATTCAGGATGGAGGGGCTAATCTTGTGGTGAAGAGAAATGGCTTTGTCCCATGGATCTCTGGGAGGTTTGTAGACAGGTCACGTGATGGGAGTGGAGTTAGGGTGTAGTGTGGGACCTGTGGGCAATGTTAGGCCTTTGGGTGGTCAAGGAAGTTGCCAGAGGGACGGATGGCCAGGGGGATGGTCAGTGAAAGGCTTGGACAGGACATGTTCAGTGTGGTGTTGGCAGACGGTGAATGAAGTTCCTCTGGGGTGTCATATTTTCAATGACGTCGTTACTTGGTGGAGATCGGTCAGATTGTCAGCTGGGTCAGTCATCAGAATGGTCAAGTCTTTGGATGGTGCTCAGTGGGGAGGGTGGGCTGCAGGGGGATGTTCAGATGGTCTGGATGATCAGTGGGTATAGGGGTCAGTAGTGAATGGTGCTCAGTGGGGAGGGTGGGCTGCAGGGGGATGTTCAGATGGTCTGGATGATCAGTGGGTATAGGGGTCAGTAGTGAATGGTGCTCAGTGGGGAGGGTGGGCTGCAGGGGGATGTTCAGATGGTCTGGATGATCAGTGGGTATAGGGGTCAGTAGTGAATGGTGCTCAGTGGGGAGGGTGGGCTGCAGGGGGATGTTCAGATGGTCTGGATGATCAGTGGGTATAGGGGTCAGTAGTGAATGGTGCTCAGTGGGGAGGGTGGGCTGCAGGGGGATGTTCAGATGGTCTGGATGATCAGTGGGTATAGGGGTCAGTAGTGAATGGTGCTCAGTGGGGAGGGTGGGCTGCAGGGGGATGTTCAGATGGTCTGGATGATCAGTGGGTACAGGGGTCAGTAGTGAATGGTGCTCAGTGGGGAGGGTGGGCTGCAGGGGGATGTTCAGATGGTCTGGATGATCAGTGGGTACAGGGGTCAGGAGTGAATGGTGCTCAGTGGGGAGGGTGGGCTGCAGGGGGATGTTCAGATGGTCTGGATGATCAGTGGGTATAGGGGTCAGTATTGAATGGTGCTCAGTGGGGAGGGTGGGCTGCAGGGGGATGTTCAGATGGTCTGGATGATCAGTGGGTATAGGGGTCAGTAGTGAATGGTGCTCAGTGGGGAGGGTGGGCTGCAGGGGGATGTTCAGATGGTCTGGATGATCAGTGGGTACAGGGGTCAGTAGTGAATGGTGCTCAGTGGGGAGGGTGGGCTGCAGGGGGATGTTCAGATGGTCTGGATGATCAGTGGGTATAGGGGTCAGTATTGAATGGTGCTCAGTGGGGAGGGTGGGCTGCAGGGGGATGTTCAGATGGTCTGGATGATCAGTGGGTATAGGGGTCAGTAGTGAATGGTGCTCAGTGGGGAGGGTGGGCTGCAGGGGGATGTTCAGATGGTCTGGATGATCAGTGGGTATAGGGGTCAGTAGTGAATGGTGCTCAGTGGGGAGGGTGGGCTGCAGGGGGATGTTCAGATGGTCTGGATGATCAGTGGGTATAGGGGTCAGTAGTGAATGGTGCTCAGTGGGGAGGGTGGGCTGCAGGGGGATGTTCAGATGGTCTGGATCAGTGGGTATAGGGGTCAGTAGTGAATGGTGCTCCGTGGGGAGGGTGGGCTGCAGGGGGATGTTCAGATGGTCTGGATGATCAGTGGGTATAGGGGTCAGTAGTGAATGGTGCTCAGTGGGGAGGGTGGGCTGCAGGGGGATGTTCAGATGGTCTGGATGATCAGTGGGTACAGGGGTCAGTAGTGAATGGTGCTCAGTGGGGAGGGTGGGCTGCAGGGGGATGTTCAGATGGTCTGGATGATCAGTGGGTATAGGGGTCAGTATTGAATGGTGCTCAGTGGGGAGGGTGGGCTGCAGGGGGATGTTCAGATGGTCTGGATGATCAGTGGGTATAGGGGTCAGTAGTGAATGGTGCTCAGTGGGGAGGGTGGGCTGCAGGGGGATGTTCAGATGGTCTGGATGATCAGTGGGTATAGGGGTCAGTAGTGAATGGTGCTCAGTGGGGAGGGTGGGCTGCAGGGGGATGTTCAGATGGTCTGGATGATCAGTGGGTATAGGGGCAGTAGGGAATGGTGCTCAGTGGGGAGGGTGGGCTGCAGGGGGATGTTCAGATGGTCTGGATGATCAGTGGGTATAGGGGTCAGTAGTGAATGGTGCTCAGTGGGGAGGGTGGGCTGCAGGGGGATGTTCAGATGGTCTGGATGATCAGTGGGTATAGGGGTCAGTAGTGAATGGTGCTCAGTGGGGAGGGTGGGCTGCAGGGGGATGTTCAGATGGTCTGGATGATCAGTGGGTATAGGGGTCAGTAGTGAATGGTGCTCAATGGCATTTAGTCAGTGACGAGTTGACTGGGGGTAATTAAATTTGTAGTCCTGAGGAAGGGAGGTGGGGTTTCCCCAAGGGGCTCATAATAACTCACATGGCAGTGTCTGGTAGGCAGGCATGGTCTGGTGGGTTCACATGGAAGACACTGTCAGAAGTGTTCTGTAGATCAGGTGGTTTTCCGTGGGATCCAGTGGAATGTGGAGGTGGTGAAGTCGGGACACGGGGAGGGGAACTGATGTTCTATGGATTTGGCCAGAGGGGATCGAGGGGACGGTCAGGATGTTAGAAAGTTAAATGTGGAATAACATGGAGTGTCATGGCAGTCTATTGTTCTTATTGGATTATTAGCCACTGGTGGGTGGTCTATGGATCTAAAGATCTATCGATCACCATATTATCAACAGATACCTCAGTAATCTAGTGAGATCTAAATTTGAAGTAGATTTAATTCTTCTAAATTGGTCTAAGTGATGACTATTGTCAGTCAGTCTGAACAATCGGAAGTTTGTAATTTACATCACAATATCTGGTGGATCCATTACAGGACGATGGGCTCAGTTAAAGATTGAACTTCTCGGGTAATTGTCACACAAGATTTACCGGGGGATTCTGGGGTGTGGTGTGGGTGTCCCCAGCATCTTTTTTGGGTATGCCCAAATAGGATGTCTCAGAGTGTGAAAAGTATGAGCCCAAATTGAATATAACCTAAAACATTAGTTCAGCCTTAAGCAGGAATAATGAGTTGAACATTGGACATGTACTTAAACAAGAACATAACCTGTTCAGAGAGGTGAAGAAAATGTTGATAAAAATGGTGCCAGAAATGACATTGGTAACATTACATTCAGTTACACTGATAACATTCAGATACATTAGCAACATGGAGAACAGCATTGAGAAGTATTTTCAATAGATGTTTAAAGTTCTGAGCGGTTTAGACGAAGTGCAGAGAAACTGTAACTATTGCTGAAAAAATTGAATATATTTGTCTCAATTTCACCGATATCTTCCAAAGAAAACCAATCGATTTGAAGGAAACAGGGTGATAAGGGAGGTGGGATATTTGGGCTAGAAGGATTGACCTTGCAGTGTCCGGCACAGACTCGCTGACGTTCCTCAGTGCTGTTAACCATTCAATAAATCTACTGGGCCACTCTGTAAAATGCAACAAAGGCTCATGTTTCCTTTCTCAAATCACTGGAATAGTTGTTAGTATATTCTCGGTTCTTACCTTGTGCTGTGGTTCTTGATTCTGGTTCCAGAGAGTCCTGATAAATTAGTGTAGAGTTTACAGCAGATTATCGAACACACCCTGGGTAAAGAATAACTACACATCAGGGTCATAAACAAGACCTTCACCCTGATCAGCACAAACCATTAACACATTGTACTTTTATTTAGAGGTGCATCCGGATTAAATGGCATTTCATTTTAATTGAATTGTTCTGATTAGTTGCTGACCAATTTTGACAAGGATGTTCATTTTGTTGCCTGTTGATAGTGATTAAATTTCCCCCTGCTCTTTTAGAAACACAGAAAAACAGTCTCCATTTACTGGCTGTGATGTTTTTTTTTCTCTTTGTATTACGTATTGTATAATGTCTTTATTATTGGAATATCAACTTTCAAACATAGCAAAGTTCAAAACTCAAACATTGTTGGTTTATTGGGTTCAGACACCAGAGGATAGGAAACACTGAGATTTACCGTTAAAATATCTTCATTTTCAATCACTAGATTTTCACTTTATTTTGCTACAATTCTATCTGTGTAAATGTAATTTATTGATATTGTTGATGCATTAATCTCGGTACCCAGGCTTCTATTCTATTCTACTGCCCTGAACTTGTGTGTTTTCCATCATCGATAATTCTCCCAGCAACAGTAGATTAATGAGGAGAATGTCTCAGACTAGTCTCCAGTTGGTTATCTGCGCTATTTTTTGTTCACAGCCTGAGATGTGATCAGGAATATAGCAGCTAATTAGCCTCAATATTTGGTAATTAGCTTTGTCTGCTGGTTTCATTTTTTGGAATGGAATCACTCAATGTCTGTCACATGAGAGAACAGATCTATCAGAGGGAGTGGCAGTATTATCACAGGAGAGGTGGTGGGAACCCTCAGAATTGAACTTCTTGGGCAATGTCGTACAACCCTGACTAAAGGACCTCTGGCCTGTTGTAGGGACATCTTTGGATACCTCACAGTTAGGATGTCCCCAGCCCCACACTGCATGTCAGACGTGACTTAGAACATAAGAACATAAGAAATAGGAGCAGGAGTAGGCCATCTAGCCCTTCGAGCCTGCCCCGCCATTCAATAAGATCATGGCTGATCTGTCGTGGCTCAGTTCCACTTTCCCGCCCTCTCCCCATAACCCTTAATCCCCTCTCTTATCAAAAACCCATCAACCCGCGTCTTAAGTATATTGAGCGAGGCAGCCTCCACCACTTCAACGGGCAGAGAATTCCAGAGATTCACCACCCTTTGAGTGAAGAAGTTCCTCCTCAACTCCGTTCTAAACCGCCCCCCCTTTATCTTGAGGCTGTGCCCCCTAGTCCTACTGTCCTTTCTGAGCGGGAAGAGTCTCTCCACCTCTATCCTATCCATCCCATTCATCATCTTATACGTCTCAATGAGATGACTCAGTGACTTGCTCAGACCTTGGAGGTTACGATGAAACTTTATGAAACTTTGTTCCAGCTTCAAGCAGGAATATCCCCTCGAGTAAAAGACACACACTAGAGTGAAGATGTAAGGTTCACAGAGGACAAAGAAAAATTAGTAAAATCATACATGGATGAAGGAACTCAGTTGCATGATTACTGTCAGCACATGTGGAAGGGAGGTCGATAGAAGCTTTCATGTGATGTTACAAACACTGAACAGTTTAATATTAACTGCAGATAAACTGTTATCATTGTTAGAAGGATTTGGAAGCATTTTTATCCCATTTCACTTTGTTTAAACAGAAATGAAGAATTCTTGAAGGAAAGGATGAGGGGGTACATGGACAAATAGGGGAAAGATGGACTGGCTGGATTGGTATTATGGAAAACTAACACAGACACACTGACCTCCTAGAACTTTCTAACCTATCGATCCATGGCACCAAAACTCGAGATTGTTCAGATTCCCTACATTAAAACAATGTAAAGGTGGTGAGGATATTCTGGGCTCTTACCGTGAGCAGCCGTTCCCGCTCCTGGTTCCAGAAAGTCTGAACAAATTAGTACAGTGGATTCAACCGCTTATCAAACACACCCTGGGTAAAGATCAGTTACACACAGTCATAAATACGACCTTCAGTCTGATCAGTGCAACTCCTCACCACACCTTTCTCTTAATGCCAGCTGGGTCTGAATTAAACAGTATAATTTTACTGAATCCTTTCAATAAATCCGTAATCAGTTTAAACGAAGACATTCATTCTGTGTACCTAATAACAGAGAGTATTGTCCACAGATTCTTTAAGACCCACAGAGAAATAGTCAGCAGTTGTTAGATGTTATCACCCACTGTCTAACTTATCTATTATTTAATGAGGCAATTCCCGGGAGAACAAGGTTCAAAGATCAATGTTCATTTATGGGTTTCATCCGGCAGAGAACAGGCCACAATAAACTCTCTTCTTTGAAACATACTTGCTCTCAAACACTAAATTTAAATGTTGTACAAAATGATGGACATTTTGAGCATTAACTCGTGTGACTCTGTTACAATTGGTGACAGGATTCAGAAACTTCTAATCCAATTTCACAGAGGACTTATATACGTGTCTCAGATAGATAGAGAGAGAGAGGGAGAGATAGATAGACAGATAGATAGATAGATAGATACATAGATAGACAGATAGATAGATAACGACTGCACCAAAAAGTCAATATTTCACAATTTCCCTACGTTAAAATTTGATAATTGTTGTCACACAGCAGATTCATAAACATGAACTTCAGCCTGCTCAGTACAAATCCTCATCACATTTTCCCTAATTTAGTGCTGGGTCTGAATCACTCATATTCTCATTTATATTAACTTATACCGATAATTCACTGATCAAGTTGAACAAAGTCAGTCATTCTGTCTGCCTGTGAGAGTAATACATCCCCTGGTAAATTCCGATCTACCGGGAAACATTATACAGTTGTTAGATTTGATGTTTTCCTTATTTTGTTACCCACTGTATAATGTCTTTATTACTTGACTATAAACATCCAGAGAGAACAATGTGCAAAGCGTATTGTTCCTTTATTGGGTTCAGACATCATCACGTAGGAAAAGTGTTGAAATATGTGTTAATAAAAAAAAACTTTGTTTTCAACCGTTAGATATTTAATTCTATTTTGTCAGAGAAACTGTCTCAGTGTCTCTGTGTCTCAGTGTCTCAGTGTCTCAGTGTCTCAGGGTCTCAGGGCCTCTGTGTCTCTGTGTCTCAGTGTCTCAGGGTCTCAGGACCTCTGGGTCTCAGGGTCTCTGAGTCTCAGTGTCTCAGTGCCTCAGGTTCTTAGGGCCTCTGGGTCTCAGGGACTCAGGGTCTCAGTGTCTCAGGGTCTCAGGGTCTTTGGGTCTCAGTGTCTCAGTGTCTCAGAGTCTCAGGGTCTTTGGGTCTCAGTGTCTCAGTGTCTCAGGTCCTCTGGGTCTCTGGGTCTCTGTGTCTCAGTGTCTCAGGGTCTCAGGGCCTCTGGGTCTCAGGGTCTCAGTGTCTCAGAGTCTCAGGGTCTCAGGGCCTCTGGGTCTCAGGGTCTCAGTGTCTCAGGGTCTCAGGGCCGCTGGGTCTCTGGGTCTCAGGGTCGCAGGGTCTCAGTGTCTCAGGGCCTCAGGGTCTCTGGGTCTCATTGTCTCTGGGCCTCAGGGCCTCTGGGTCTCTGGGTCTATGAGTCTCAATGTCTCAGTGTCTCAGTGTCTCACGTCCTCTGGGTCTCTGGGTCTCTGAGTCACAATGTCTCTGGGTCTCAGGGCCTCTGGGTCTCTGTGTCTCAGTGTCTCACATCCTCTGGGTCTCTGAGTCACAATGTTTCAGTGTCCCAGGGTCTCAGGGCCTCTGGGTCTGCTTGTCTCATGTCCTCTGAGTCTCTGGGTTTCTGAGTCTCAATGTCTCAGTGTCTTAGGGTCTCAGGGCATCTGGGTCTCTGGCTCTCTGAGTCTCAATGTCTCTGTGTCTCAGTGTCTCACTTCCTCTGGGTCTCTGAGTCTCAATGTCTCAGTTTCTCAGGGTCTCAGGGTCTCAGGGTCTCAGGGCCTCTGGGTCTCAGTGTCTCAGTGTCTGACGTCCTCTGGGTCTCTGAGTCTCAATGTCTCAGTGTCTCAGGGCCTCTGGGTCTCTTAGTCTCAATGTCTCAGTGTCTCAGTGTCGCAAGGCCTCTGGGTCTGCTTGTCTCATGTCCTCTGAGTCTCTGGGTTTCTGAGTCTCAATGTCTCAGTGTCTTAGGGTCTCAGGGTCTCAGGGCCTCTGGGTCTCAGGGTCTCAGGGCCTCTGGGTCTCTGGGTCTCTGGGTCTCAGTGTCTCAGGGTCTCAGTTTCTCAGGGTCTCAGGGCCTCTGGGTCTCAGGACCACTGGGTCTCAGGGTCTCCGTGTCTCATGGTCTCAGGGCCTCTGGGTCTCAATGTCTCAGTGTCTCAGGGTCTCAGGGCCTCTGGGTCTATGCGTCTCAGTGTCTCAGTGTCTCGGGGTCTCTGGGTCTCTGAGTCTCAGTGTCTCAGGGCCTCTGGGTCTCTGTGTCTCTGTGTCTCAGGGTCTCAGGGCCTCTGGGTCTCTGTGTCTCAGGGTCTCAGGGCCTCTGGGTCTCTGTGTCTCTGAGTCTCAATGTCTCAGTGTCTCAGTGTCTCAGTATCTCAGTGTCTCAGGGTCCCAGGGTCTCAGACGCAACTGGGCCTCTGGGTCTCTGAGTCTCAATGTCTCTGTGTCTCAGTGTCTCAGGGTCCCAGGGTCCCAGGACCTCTGGATCTCAGGGTCTCAGTGTATCAGGGTCTCAGGGCCTCTGCGTCTCTGGGTCTCAATGTCTCAGTGTCTCAGTGTCTCAGGGTCTCAGTGTCTCAGGTCCTCTGGGTCTCTGAGTGTCAATGTCTCAGTGTCTCAGTGTCTCAGGGTCTCAGGGCCTCTGGGTCTCTGTGTCTCAGTGTCTCAGAGTCTCAGGGCCTCTGGATCTCTGTGTCTCAGGGTCTCAGGGCCTCTGGATCTCTGTGTCTCAGGGCCTCTGGGTCTCTGTGTCTCTGTGTCTCAGTGTCTCAGGTTCTCAGTGCCTCTGGGTCTCTGAGTCTCTGTGTTTCAGCGTCTCATGGTCTCAGGGCCTCTGGGTCTTAGGGTCTCAGTGTCTCAGGGTCTCAGGGCCTCGGGGCATGTGGGTCTCAGGGTCTCAGTGTCTCAGGGTCTCAGGGCCTCTGGGTCACTGTGTCTCAGGCTCTCAGGGCCTTTGGATCTCTGTGTCTCTGAGTCTCAATGTCTCAGTGTCTTAGTGTCTCAGGATCTCAGGGCCTCATGCGTCTCAGGGTCTCTGTGTCTCACGGTCTCAGGGTCTCAGGTCCTCTGAATCTTGGGTCTCTGAGTCTCAATGTCTCAGTGTATCAGTGCCTCAGGGTCTCTGGGCCTCTGGGTCTCTGTGTCTCAGTGTCTCAGGGTCTCAGGGTCTCAGGACCTCTGGGTCTCAGTGTCTCAGTGTCTCAGCGTCTCAGGGTCTTAGTGTCTCTGTGTCTCAGTGTTTTAGGTCCTCTGGGTCTCTGAGTCTCAATGTCTCAGTTTCTAAGGGTCTCAGGGCCTCTGGGTCTCTGAGTTTCAATGTCTCAGTGTCACAGTGTCTCAGTGTCTCAGGGCCTCTGTGTCTCAGTGTCTCAGTGTCTCACGTCCTCTGGGTCTCTGGGTCTCTGAGTCGCAAAGTCTCAGTGTCTCAGGGTCTCAGGGTCACAGGGCCTCTGTGTCTCTGTGGCTCAGGGTCTAATGTCCTCTGGGTCTCTGGGTATCTTAGCCTCAATGTCTCAGTGTCTCAGAGTCTCAGGGCCTCTGGGTCTCTGTGTCTCAGTGTCTCAGGGTCTCAGGGCATCTGGCTCTCTGTGTCTCAGGGACTCAAGGCCTCTGGGTCTCAGGGTCTCAGTGTCACAGGGTCTCAGGGCCTCAGGATCTCATGGCCTCTGGGTCTCAGTGTCTCACGTCCTCTGGGTCTCTGGGTCTCTGAGTCGCAAAGTCTCAGTGTCTCAGGTTCTCAGAGTCTCAGGGCCTCTGGGTTTCTGTGTCTCAGGGTCTCAGGGCCTCTGGGTCTGTGTGTCTCAGGGTCTCAGGGCGTCTGGGTCTCTGGGTCTCAGTGTCTCAGGATCTCAGGGCCTCTGGGTCTCTGGGTCTCAGTGTCTCAGGGTCTCAGGGCCTCAGGGCATGTGGGTCTCAGGGTCTCAGTGTCTCAGGGACTCAGGGCCTCTGGGTCTATGCGTCTCAGTGTCTCGGTGTCTCTGGGTCTCTGAGTCTCAATGACTCAGTATCTCATTGTCTCATGTTCTCAGGACCTTGGGGTCTCTGGGTCTCTGTGTCTCTGTGTCTCAGGGTCTCAGGGCCTCTGGGTCTCTGGGTCGCAGTGCCTCAGGGTCTCAGGGCCTCTGGGTCTCTGTGTCTCTGAGCCTCAATGTCTCAGTGTCTCAGTGTCTCAGGGTCCTAGGTTCTCAGGGCCACTGGGCCTCTGGGTCTCTGCGTCTCAATGTCTCAGTGTCTCAGGGTCCCAGTGTCTCAGGGCCTCTGGGTCTCTGGGACTCAATGTCTCAGTGTCTCAGTGTCTCTGGGTCTCAGGATCTCTGGTTCTCTGTGTCTCAGTGTGTCATGGTCGCTGGGTCACAAGGACTCAGCGTCTCAGTGTCTCAGGGTCTCAGAGTGTCAGGGTCTCTGGGTCTCAGTATCTCAGGGCCTCTGGGTTTCTGTGTCTCAGGGTCTCAGGGCCTCTGGGTCTCAGGGTCTCAGTGTCTCAGGGTCTCAGGGTCTCAGGGCCTCTGGGTCTCTGGGTCTCTGAGTCTCAATGTCTCATTGTCTCAATTTCTCAGGGTCTCAGTGCCTCTGGGTCTCAGGACCTGTGGGTCACAGAGTCTCAGTGTCTCATGGTCTCAGGGCCTCTGGGTCTCAGGGTCTCAGTGTCTCAGGGACTCAGGGCCTCTGGGTCTATGCGTCTCAGTGTCTCAGTGTCTCGGTGTCTCTGGGTCCCTGAGTCTCAATGTCTCAGTGTCTCAGTATCTCAGTGTCTCATATTCTCAGGACCTCTGGGTCTCTGTGTCTCTGAGTCTCAGTGTCTCAGGGTCTCAGGGCCCCTGGGTCTCTGGGTCGTAATGTCTCAGGGTCTCAGGGTCTCAGGGCCTCTGGGTCTCTGTGTCTCTGAGCCTCAATGTCTCAGTGTCTCAGTGTCTCAGGGTCCCAGGGTCTCAGGGCCACTGGGCCTCTGGGTCTCTGAGTCTGAATGTCGCAGTGTCTCAGTTTCTCAGGGTCCCAGTGTCTCAGGGCCTCTGGGTCTCAGGGTCTTAGGGTATCAGGGCCTCTGCGTCTCTGGGTCTCAATGTCTCAGTGTCTCAGGGTCTCAGGGCCTCTGGGTCTCTGGGTCTCTGATTCTCAATGTCTCAGTGTCTCAGGGTCCCAGGGTCTCAGTACCTCTGGGTCTCAGGGTCTCAGTTTACCAGGGTCTCAGGGCCTTTGCGTCTCTGGGTCTCAATGTCTCAGAGTCTCAGGGTCTCAGGGCCTCTGTGTCTCAGTGTCTCAGGGTCTCAGGGCCTTTGAGTCACTGTGTCTCAGGGTCTCAGGCCCTCTGGGTCTCTGGGTCTCTGAGTCTCAATGTCTCAGTGCCTCAGTGTCTCAGGGTCTCAGGTCCTCTGGGTCTCTGGGTCTCTGAGTCTCAATGTCTGAGTGTCTCAGGGTCTCAGGGCCTCTGGGTCTCTGAGTCTCAATGTCTCAGGGTCTCAGTGTCTTAGGGTCTCAGGGCCTCTGGTTCTCTGTGTCTCAGTGTCTCAGGGTCTCTGGCTCTCAGTGCCTCTGGGTCTCTGTGTCTCAGGGTCTCAGGGTCTCAGGGCCTCTGGGTCTCAGGGTCTCAGTGTCACAGGGTCTCAGGGTCTCAGGGACTCAGGGCCTCTGGGTCTGTGTGTCTAAGGGTCTCAGGGCCTCTGGGTCTCTGGGTCTCAGTGTCTCAGGGTCTCAGGGCCTCTGGGTCTCTGGGTTTCTGAGTCTCAATGTCTCGGGGTCTCAGGGCCTCTGGGTCTCTGGGTATCTGAGTCTCAATGTCTCAGGGTCTCAGGGCCTCTGTGTCTCTGTGTCTCACTGTCTCAGGGTGTCAGGGCCTCTGGGTCTCTGGGTCTCAATGTCTCAGTGTCTCAGTTTCTCAGCGTCTCAGGTCCCCTGGGTTTCAATGTCTCAGGGTCTCAGGGCCTCTGGGTCTCTGGGTCTCAGGGTCTCATGGCCTCTGGGTCTCAGGGTCTCAGAGTCTCAATGTCTCAGTGTCTCAGGGTCTCAGGGTCTCAGGGCCTCTGGGTCTCTGAGTCTCAATGTCTCAGCGTCTCAGTGTCTCAGGGCCTCTGTGTCTCAGGGTCTCAGGGCCTCCGTGTCTCAGGGTCTCAGGGCCTCTGGGTCTCTGGGTGTCTGAGTCTCAATGTCTCAGTGTCGCAGTGTCTCAGGGTCTCATGGCCTCTGGGTCTCTGGGTCTCTGAGTCTCAGTGTCTCAGGGCCTCAGGGTCTCAGGGTCTCTGGGTCTCTGTGTCTCAGGGTCTCAGGGCCTCTGGGTCTCAGGGTCTCTGGGTCTAAGGGCCTCTGGGTCTCAGTGTCTCAGGGTCTCAGGGTCTCAGGGCCTCTGGGTCTCTGTGTCTAAGGGTCTCAGGGCCTCTGGGCCTCAGGGTCTCAGTGTCTCAGGGTCTCAGGGCATCAGGGCATGTGGGTCTCAGTGTCTCAGTGTCACAGGGTCTCAGGGTCTCAGTGTCTCAGGGTCTCTGGGTCTCAGGGCCTCAGGGCCTCTGGGTCTCTGTGTCTCAGTGTCTCAGGGTCTCAGGGCCTCTGGGTCTCTGTGTCTCAGTGTCTCAGGGTCTCAGGGCCTCTGGGTCTCAGGCACTCAGGGTCTCAGGGTCTCAGTGTCTCCGTGTCTCAGTGTCTCAGGGTCTCAAGGCCTCTGGGTCTCAATGTGTCATGGTCTCAGGGACTCAGGGTCTCAGGGTCTCAGTGTCTCAGGGTCTCAGGGTCTTTGGGTCTCAGTGTCTCAGTGACTCAGGGGCCCAGGGCCTCTGGGTCTCTGGGTCTCTGAGTCTCAATGTCTCAGTGTCTATGGGTCTCAGGGGCTCTGGGCCTCTGGGTCTCTGGGTCTCTGAGTCTCAATGTCTCAGTGTCTCAGGTCCTCTGTGTCTCAGTGTCTCAGTGTCTCGGGGTCTCAGGGCCTCTGGGTCTCTGTGTCTCAGTGTCTCGGGGTCTCAGGGCCTCTGAGTCTCTGGGTCTCTGAGTCTCAATGTCACATGCATGCAGTACATTTTGCCATTCAATTATGGCTCAATTACAACTAAACATCCTTAGGTCACAGTGCAATGCTAATTGAGTATTGTAATTAATCATTGCCTGGGTCGCATTTCAACTGATATGAGTTTGATCAGTCTATCATTTGTTTTTGTAACTGGTCGGCGCAACATCGTGGGCCGAAGGGCCTGTTCTGCGCTGTAATGTTCTATGTTCTATGTTCTATGTTCTATGTTCAGTGTCTCAGGGTCTCTGGTTCCCTGGGTCTCTGGGTCTCAGTGCCTCAGGGTCTCAGGGTCTCATGGCCTCTGGGTCTCTGGGTCTCTGGGTCTCTGAGTCTCAGTGTCTCAGGGCCTCAGGGTCTCTGGGTCTCTGTGTCTCAGGGTCTCAGGGCCGCTGGGTCTCAGGGTCTCAGTGTGTCAGGGTCTCTGGGTCTCAGGGTCACAGGGCCTCTGGGTCTCAGTGTCTCAGGGCCTCTGGGTCTCTGTGTCTCTGTGTCTCAGTGTCTCAGGGTCTCAGGGCCTCTGGGTCTCTGTGTTTCAGGGCCTCTGGCTCTCTGTGTCTCAGTGTCTCAGGGTCTCAGGGCCTCTGGGTCTCAGGCACTCAGGGTCTCAGGCTCTCAGTGTCTCCGTGTCTCAGTGTCTCAGGGTCTCAAGGCCTCTGGGTCTCAATGTCTCAGTGTGTCATGGTCTCAGGGACTCAGGGTCTCAGGGTCTCAGGGTCTCAGGGTCTTTGGGTCTCAGTGTCTCAGTGACTCAGGGGCTCAGGGCCTCTGGGTCTCTGGGTCTCTGAGTCTCAATGTCTCAGTTTCTATGGGTCTCAGGGGCTCTGGGCCTCTGGGTCTCTGGGTCTCTGAGTCTAAATGTCTCAGTGTCTCAGGTCCTCTGTGTCTAAGGGCCTCTGGGTCTCTGTGTCTCAGTGTCTCAGGGTCTTAGGGTCTCAGGGCCTCTGGGTCTCAGGCACTCAGGGTCTAAGGGTCTCAATGTCTCAGGGTCTCAGCGTCTCTGGGTCTCAGTGACTCAGTGTCTCAGGTCCTCTGGGGCTCTGTGTCTCAGGGCCTCTGAGTCTCTGGGTCTCTGAGTCTCAATGTCTCAGTGTCTCAGGGTCTCTGGTTCCCTGGGTCTCTGGGTCTCTGGGTCTCAGTGTCTCAGTGTCTCAGGGTCTCATGGCCTCTGGGTCTCTGGGTCTCTGGGTCTCTGAGTCTCAGTGTCTCAGGGTCTCTGGTTCCCTGGGTCTCTGGGTCTCTGAGTCTCAATGTCTCAGTGTCTCAGGGTCTCTGGTTCCCTGGGTCTCTGGGTCTCAGGGTCTCTGGGTCTCTGTGTCTCAGGGTCTCAGGGCCGCTGGGTCTCAGGGTCTCAGTGTCTCAGGGTCTCTGGGTCTCAGGGCCTCTAGGTCTCAGAGTCACAGGGCCTCTGGGTCTCAGTGTCTCAGGGTCTCAGGGCCTCTGGGTCTCTGGGTCTCTGTGTCTCTGTGTCTCAGTGTCTCAGGGTCTCAGGGCCTCTGGGTCTCTGTGTTTCAGGGCCTCTGGCTCTCTGTGTCTCAGTGTCTCAGGGTCTCAGGGCCTCTGGGTCTCAGGCACTCAGGGTCTCAGGCTCTCAGTGTCTCCGTGTCTCAGTGTCTCAGGGTCTCAAGGCCTCTGGGTCTCAATGTCTCAGTGTGTCATGGTCTCAGGGACTCAGGGTCTCAGGGTCTCAGTGTCTCAGGGTCTCAGGGTCTTTGGGTCTCAGTGTCTCAGTGACTCAGGGGCTCAGGGCCTCTGGGTCTCTGGGTCTCTGAGTCTCAATGTCTCAGTTTCTATGGGTCTCAGGGGCTCTGGGCCTCTGGGTCTCTGGGTCTCTGAGTCTCAATGTCTCAGTGTCTCAGGTCCTCTGTGTCTCAGTGTCTCAGGGTCTCAGGGCCTCTGGGTCTCTGTGTCTCAGTGTCTCAGGGTCTCAGGGCCTCTGGGTCTCAGGCACTCAGGGTCTAAGGGTCTCAATGTCTCAGGGTCTCAGCGTCTCTGGGTCTCAGTGACTCAGTGTCTCAGGTCCTCTGGGTCTCTGGGTCTCTGAGTCTCAGTGTCCCAGGGTCTTAGGGTCTCAGGGCCTCTGTGTCTCGGTGTCTCAGTGTCTCAGGGTCTCAGGGCCTCTGGGTCTCAGGGTCACATAGTCTCAGGGTCTCAGGGCCTCTGGGTCTCTGTGTCTCAGTGTCTCAGGGTCTCAGGGTCTCAGGGCCTCTGGGTCTCAGGGTCACATAGTCTCAGGGTCTCAGGGCCTCTGGGTCTCGGTGTCTCAGTGTCTCAGAGTCTCAGTGCCTCAGGGCATCTGGCTCTCTGTGTCTCAGGGTCTCAGGGCCTCTGGGTCTCAGGGTCTCAGTGTCACAGGGTCTCAGGGTCTCAGGGCCTCTGTGTTTCAGTCTCTCAGAGTCCCAGGGCCTCTGGGCATCTGGGTCTCTGTATCTCAGGGTCTCAGGGTCTCAGGGCCTCTGGGTCTCTGTGTCTCAGGGTCTCAGGGTCTCAGGGCCTCTGGGTCTCAGGGTCTCAGAGTCTCAGAGTCCCAGGTCCTCAGGGCATCTGGGTCTCTGTGTCTCAGGGTCTCAGGGCCTCTGGGTCTCCGGGTCTCAGTTTCACCGGGTCTCAGGGTCTCAGGGCCTCTGTGTCTCAGTGTCTCAGTGTCTCACGTC